>NW_006777583.1:139917-208176 GCF_000442215.2 Lipotes vexillifer | reverse complement strand
CCGCTCTTCTGTGTATTATCCTAGGACACCTTGTAGACAGTTTAGACTTGGCTCTGGCATATTCTGAAATTGATCAGAAAGGAGCATTAATTAAATCAATTCCACTCTGTACTCAAGAATGAAAATAAAACTCATTCTCTTCTCTATTGTGGTTCTCAAGTTACATCCAGCAACATTACCTAAAACAGCACGTCATAAATCCTGCAATGAAATTAAATGACAACATGAAGATACTCCAATAATAAAGTGCCAACATAGAGATGCACCAAAATTGAATATAAACCCCTACCTATTATCAAATTCCCAGAGAGAAAAGATCAGAGATTAAATACCCTTGCAAATATAAGACCAAAAACATTCAAGTCCAAAGGAATTGAACTTCAAAATGAAATTTTCTTGCTCTTCAAAGTTAAAAGCTCAAAAAGTCCTAAGAGCTTCCTCCCTACTTTTCATTCTGCTCAGTCTCAGTCAGAGGCATTCTCAGTGCCTGGGTGCAATTACATATCACCTTGCATATTCCAGGCAAGATTATGTGCTCAAAACAGCACTTAGTTTACCAGACCATACAGAGATACAAGATTATCTGAATAAAGAAGATGGGTGGAGAAAGATGTTGGTCACTTGTGAACAAACTCAATTGAGAAAAATCTTGCATCAAACAGTTAATTTTGTCACTATGCCTTTACCATTATCTGGAGGAGGGGAAGGCATCTATCTATGCATATTGCCTCATTTCCCAAAGAGTGGCATCTGAGATATACTTGCCTTCTAAAGATTTTAGAATTTGCAGTGGTGGCCTGAGGTATGTACGTTTGGTAAAGCCCAAGCACCTTTACTGTAGCACAGAGTGGAAAATTCTCACAGGCACTCTCCATGGCGCATCAGAGTTCTAGAAACATTGTGCTTGTGTTACTTAGGCTAGGTTGCTTCTATCAAGAGACAATCAAGTCAGTGGGAGATACAGTGAGGTTTAAAGGTACACAGAAGTTCCTAAGCATGTGGGCTGAGAACAGCCTTATTTAAAACAAAACCTAAATGTCTTCTCTTTTGTATCAGATCCCTTTAAGCTGCACAAACGTTCCTAAACTTTTCTCCAAACCACCTTCTCCAAGATGAAGCTCCTAAAGGACAAGTTGATTTTCTCTTTATTAATATCTACTTTGTTTCCCTGAGTCTTGTTGTTATTTTAGAATCAGTTACATTGGGAAGGGGCCTGCAGTGAAAGCAGCCAGCAGTGAGGCCCACAGAGTGCAGTCCTCGTGCCTCCCTAAGTACATTTAACCAAACTCCATCTGGGGTCACAGATGCATATATTTTGCAATCTGAAGTCTCACCTTGCTTAATTGTTCTGCTTTACCACTGTCTTAGAGTTTATGCTGTCATTTTTGTTTTGCTAGCTTAACATGTTCAATTTCTCCTAATGAAAAATAATATATATTTTTCCTCCATTATAATACATTTTCATTCTGATCAAAACTATATAATATTACCAAGTGAAAAGAAATGAGGAGTTAAAAACTTGTAGAAGCCATCCATTTTAATAAAAATATCACAAATTTTAATTATATTAGATACATGTAACTATGTTATACACACACACACACACACACACACACACACACACATATATATATATTTAGTATTTTTTTTCTAATTCAAAAAAATTGGTGACTAATTTGTTTTTCAAAATTGTATTCATGGGCTTCCCCGGTGGCGCAGTGGTTGAGAGTCCGCCTGCCGATGCGGGAGACACAGGTTCATGCCCCAGTCGGGGAGGATCCCACATGCCGCAGAGCGGCTGGGCCCGTGAGCCATGGCTGCTGAGCCTGCATGTCCAGAGCCTGTGCTCTGCAACGGGAGAAGCCACAACAGTGAGAGGCCCGCGTACCGCAAAAAAAAAAAAAAAAAAAAAAAAATTGTATTCACTTCTGTGTTAAACTGTAATAAGCCAGTTGAAGAAATCCATAGAATCAGGTTGTAAACATTTTGACCTATTATAAGTCCTACAATGTATTATCCTAATATAATTTTATCAAAATAGAATTCCAGTTTTCTTCATAATAAAAATATATTTTGGCTCTGTATGCCTCTTTACAAAGATGTCTTATGTATACAAATTCTCTTAAGCCTTAGAACGACTCTATGAGCTAGTGTATTACTGTTCCCATTTTATAAATGAGTAAACTGGGATTCAGGGGTAGATTTTCCACACTCTGAATATGTGGCCAATTTTGGACTTGAAAACAAGTCTGATGACTCTTAGTTCTTTTCTTTTCTAGCAACAATAGTAAGACTTGGAGGATTTTAGGGAATCATCATTATCAGTGAATTATTTACCTAATGCCTTAATAATGCTGTATAACAAATCACCAGCTGAGGGCTTCTCAATCTCCACAACATTGACATTTGTGCTAGATAACCTTTGTTGTGGTGCCTGTTCTCTTTACGGTAAGATGTTTAGTAGCATTAAAGGCTTCTACGCCCTAGAGCCATCTGTGGTAGACAGAATAATAGCTGCCCAAATATGTCCACATCCTAATCCCCAGAACCTATAAATATGTTACCTTTGCAAGATATGATGAAAGTGATGGGATGTTACTCTCAGGATCATCTTTTATTTTATAACATTCATCTTAACAGACTGGGGGGGAGAGATTCTTCTACTGGCCTTGAAAAGTAAGTAGCCAAATGTTGAACTGCCCATAGACTGGGTCACAAAGTAAGGAACCTCATATGACATCTAGGACCTGAGATCATTCTCCAGATGACAGCCAATAATAAGCCTAATAAGTTTGGAAGCAGATTCTTCCCTAACTGAGCCTCCAGATGAGAACACATCCTGACAATACATTGCAGCCTTGTTGAGATGGCAGAGAACAAACATAAGCAATGCCTACAATCTTGACCCATGGAAACTGTGAGATAATAAATGTGTGTTGTTTTAATTCATGAAGTTTGTGGTAATTTGTTATGCAACATCGAAAACTAATGCACCATGACCATGAATGAGACATGAATGATAGCCTTAAAGCTATCAATGGTAGTTCTGGCAGGGAAAGCAACTCAGTATCCAGAATAAGTATCTATTCCAATGAGAACAATGTACTGCCCTTTCCATGATATAAATGGTCCTGTACAACCAGCTGACTGGCTGTCCTGGAGAACAGTGCTCTAACAGGTGCTCAGTGTTAGTCTGCTGTCGACAGGCTCCACACTCAGCAGTGGCTGAAGCCCAATCAACCTTGGTGAGTGGAAACCCATATTGCTGAATCTAAGGATAACCTCTAACCTTAACAATATGGACACTGTGTGAGCCCACTGGGCAAGGATGGGTGGTTGAGGAAAGGGGCCTGACTGATATCCTTAGGACAGATCACGTGGCTTTACACAAAAACAGTGATTTTATTATCTTTTACTGTTGCTTTTTGTCAGGAAACTGGTAAGAACTTTGCTTCTTATTTGGGGTCTCTCATGGGGTTTCAGTCAATGTCAGCCAGGGCTCTATTCATCTGAAGGTTTGACTGGGTCTGTAGTGCTCACTTTAAAGATGGCTCACTCACATAGCTGGCAAATTTGAGTCCTGACTCTGACCCTTAGTACCCATATTATTTGGGGATAGTTGCTCAAATTATGTGAGCTCCAGTCTGCTTGGCTATCAAATAGAGATAGTAATATTTAATGTATAAGGTTGATTTGAGAATCAGTGATTACATGTCAAAGCACCTGGCAAAACTTATACTCACCAAAGGACACTGTCCTATCATAGGGGAGAGAAATGGGAGCTAATATTGGGAGTATGACTAGGAGTTTGTTCTGGGGGAAGAAAATGATTTAAAAGGCCAAATTTAAACAATTATCAGAAGGGGCCTCAAACATAAGAACCCAGATGGTCCCAGGAAGCATTATCTATCCCCCCCCCCCTTATCTCCTCAGAGTGCTTCCAGCACCATTTCCATTCTAATGAAATACAGCATAATGGTCTAGCAGGAAGGGCTCAGCACAAAGGTCTGTCCATGATTCCCAAGGGGTCAGTCTCCTTCTTTCCCAAAGATATACCAGAAATTTCTACATAGCTTTTTGCTCTACCTCACTCACTACTAGTGAAGTCCATTGTAAGGCATGCCTACCCCACATAGAACTTATTGTTTCCAGTTAAACTGTTATACCTGTTGCCCCTCGTGCTCTCCTATCTCTGTCCCTTTGCTCATGCTATTTCTTCCATCTTGAAACCCTCCCGTTCTTTTCTTGCTAGAAAATCTATACTTGCTTCAGGGTCCATATCAAACATCACTTCATCTTTAGAGTTTTCCCTGAGAGGTTTCTCTTTCTTTGGATACCTCTTAGCATATTATGCCTATATCAAAGTCTTATCAATGAAAACAAATGTTGCCTGCCATATCAGTAAACAAAGGATGTTGCCACCATCAAGCCATCACATTACACCCACCCCCGACAGTGAGCCCTAAAGGAACTCAGGATAGAAACAGGATGCCCACCATCTAGCAGTCAGCTGCTGCAGCCACCCCTAATGACAGTGCATCCTGAGAAGACTCAGGATGAGAAAGCACAGAATATTGGCCCCAGATAGCTCAGGTGCATATCAAAGGAATGACTTCAGTGAGCCCAGACTCTTGCATCTTCCCATACATAGAAAAGCACTAAATTCCTTAACTTGAGATATCTGGTTTTCTTTATTTTTCTTCTTTATTGTTTTAACAACTTTATTGGAGTATATAATTAACAGTAATCTCTTGAAGTTCCGACCACCTGGTCTTTGTTGCAAAAACTCCTATTTCTCCTGGGTCCTCCCTTACCTCTTCTGAGCAGTCTCTCAGAGCTATCTGAGATGCTGTGTCCTGGGCTTAAGTCCTCAGTTTTGTCTGCCAAATAAAACATGAAAAGATGCTCAATAGCACTAATTATTAGAGAAATGCAAATCAAAACTACAATGAGGTATCACCTCACACCAGTTAGAATGGGCATTGTCAGAAAATCTGCAAACAATAAATGCTGGAGAGGGTGTGAAGAAAAGGGAACCCTCTTGCACTGTTGGTGGGAATGTAAATTGATACAGCCACTGTGGAGAACAGTATGGAGGTTCCTTAAAAAACTAAAAATAGAATTACTGTATGACCCAGCAACTCCACTCGTGGGCATATACCCTGAGAAAACCATAATTCAAAAGGACACATGTACCCCAATGTTCACTGTAGCACTATTAACAATAGCCAGGTCATGGAAACAACCTAAATGTCCATCGACAGATGAATGGATAAAGATGTGGTACATATACTGAATGGAATATTACTCAGCCATAAAAAGAAATGAAACTGAGTCATTTGTAGAGATGTGGATGGACCCAGAGTCTGTCATACAGAGTGAAGTAAGTCAGAAAGAGAAAAAAAATATCGTATATTAACACATATATGTGGAATCTGGAAAAATGGTACAGATGAACTTATCTGTAGGGCAGGAATAGAAAGGCAGACGTAGAGAATGGACATGTGGACACGGCGGGGAAGGGGAGAGTGGGATGAATTGGGAGACTAGGTTTGACGTATATACACTATCATATGTAAAATAAATAGCTAGTGGGAACCTGCTGTATAGCACAGGGAACTCAGCTCAGTGCTCTGTGAAGGCCTAGATGGCTGAGATGGGGTGAGGGGAGGTCCAAGAGGGAGGGGATATATGTATACATATAGCTGATTCACTTCATTGTACAGCAGAAACTAACACAACATTGCAAAGCCATTATACTCCGATAAAAAAATAAAAACATAATCCTCAGTTTTCAGGGTGTGTGTTTTCTTTTCAGTTGACAATCTTATCTCCCATTAGTCTAGAAGCCCCCTGAGGTGGTGACTATGTCTTTCATATTCTCCACAATTCCCTGCACAGCATGTTCTTCCTAATATATGTTTGAAATTTTATTTTGCATATTAGACTTTATTTCAAGAATTAATTCACATCTTTGCAGTAAACTGACATTCATCTTCAGTGTGAAAACCACAATGCTAAATATTTGCATTCCCATGAAAGTAAACATTGAATGGGAAAAACTTTCTTTTTTTCTCTTTTTCTTGTCTTTGAAACATATTTTTTCCTTTTTGTGTTAGAACCAAGAATGCATATTTAGTTTTCTGACTCTATTTAATGCCTAAAGCATTTTAGTAGAATCACAATAGTCCTGGAAGGAACTTTAAAGGGTGAAATAAGGTATCCTCATTTCTTTTTTTACTTTTTTTTTTTTTTTTTTTTTTTTTTTTTTTTTTTTTTTGCAGTACGTGGGCCTCTCACTGTTGGAGCCTCTCCCGTTGCGGAGCACAGGCTCCGGACGCTCAGGCTCAGCGACCATGGCTCACGGGCCCAGCCGCTCCACGGCATGTGGGATCTTTCTGGACCGGGGCACGAACCCGTGTCCCCTGCATCGGCAGGTGAACTCTCAACCACTGCGCCACCAGGGAAGCCCCCAGTACTCTCATATTTCTAAATGAGACTATAATTAACTCTCCCTAGAAAAGTGAATACATTTAGTCTCTTAAGAATTTGCTTTAGAAAAGAACTGGATTAGAAGGTAAGGTAGAGTAGGAAAACTCAGTCTTTCATCCCTGATTACCCCTCTCTTGTTCCAACAGTTCCTGTCTTTATAGTGATCATCTCTGTGAGGCCTTTTGTTGTTCTCAAGAAGAATATGCTTGGGGAGAATACAGATTTTTTTCTGATAATTTTGGTTGCTATTTCCCCCTTCAAATTCAGAGAATGGCATTCCCTTTACAGTCTTTAAAATAGTCCCCATGGACCAGCACATTTGTCTCTAATAAGTATCAACTAGTAGGCTGCAGCAATTTTTCATTTGAGGTAAAGTCACTGCATAGAACAACCACTGAGGCAAAGCAAAATGTTAGAATGTGAGGACCTTAGGGCTTTAAGAGGTCTTCTGATTCATTCCTCTAACTTCATGTCTGAACACACAATCCATCACAAGGGAGATTCCTATGTTTCAAGATTTCAGGGGAAAAAATCAAATCTCCATTGTTAACTGATTTCTAACTTCACTGGGTTATATGCCACAAGTCACTATGCTGTTTTCTGGTGGTAATGGTGGTGGTATGGTTTAATTTGGCTTACTTAAGTTAGATTTATTTTGTTCCTTGCCAATCTCTTGTTTAAATTATTTAATTAATCTTCAGCATTTATTTCCTGATTCAAGTCCATAATATCAATACCTGCTCAGAAATCATGCTTGTCCACGCTTGTCCACATGCTTGTTAACTATCTGGTTAACGCCTTCTGATCTGCCTCTATATTGTCCTCGCCCCCTCTCTGGGTACTACCGGAAGGCATAGTAAGTCAATATATAAGTGTGGGTGAATTTGCTACTGTACTTTTCTCCTTGTAAGTAATTCCAGCTTCATACTTTTACTGCATGTATCCTACCTGCTAATGTTCACACCACAGATTTGTCAAAGTCTGGTCAAGCGGGCTTTCCTGGTGGCGCAGTGGTTGAGAATCTGCCTGCCAATGCAGGGGACACAGGTTCGAGCCCTGGTCTGGGAGGATCCCACATGCCACGGAGCAACTAGCCCCATGAGCCACAATTACTGAGCCTGCGCGTCTGGAGCCTGTGCTCCGCAACAAGAGAGGCCGTGATAGTGAGAGGTCGGCACACCACGATGAAGAATGGCCCCCTGCTTGCCGCAACTAGAGAAAGCCCTCGCACAGAAATGAAGAGCCAACACAGCCATAAATAAATTAATAAGTAAAATTAAAAAAAAAAAAAGGCAAAATTCCTTTAAAAAAAAAAAAGTCTGGTCAAGCTTCAAACTAGATTCAGATGTTACGATCTCAAGTGAATTAATTGCTCCCTCTCCTGTGTTCCAGTTGCTCTTCATACTTACCTCTATTAGATTACATATATTTTATTCTTATTTTTAGACACATATCTGTTTCTTATACCTATTAAAATATCAACAGTCAAGATAGCAACTGGGAAAATACCTGTTTAGGTTAAATGCTTAATTAATGTGAAAAAAACAAAGGATGCAAGAAAGAAAGGAAATTCATTTAGAACTGGAAGAGATCACAAAGATTATCAAGTTTAACCATATTTTATGAACAGAAAAAGTCAGACCATAAGAAATTAGGTGAGCCAAAGCCAGATGCCTAGTGAGAGCCTGTTGCAGACATTTTGAATCTGGGGGCACCAAGTACTTATTTCCCAGTTTATTTGGTAAGAGCACTTTGACTTTAGATCCTTGCCCTTACAGAACTTTTACTTGAACTCTTAAGGGGAGAGGAGATCTTCTATCTGCGAGTCTTGAGCCTGGGAAGATTAAGGACAGGAGCTATTGGCAGCCAATGTGTCACCATTTGGAGTGTGAGAATAAAGCCAACACAGAGCAGACAAAAGCTTGAGGAGAGACTGAGTGTGCTGATGCTTCTTAAATCCCTGCATCAAGACAGTCCTGTAGAACAAATACTTTTCCTCTTTTACATAAGTTTGACTTGGGCTTTCTGACTTGGGTCCTAACTAAAATCATGAAGAGCTTGAACTAAGGTACAAGTCTTCTAACTCTTAACGTGTACTCTTTTCACTACCTCAGTATTGCCTGCTCCCCTCCCCAATAACTCTTTCCTTTTCCTTTATCAATCAAACAACAAATCTTCTCTAGAAATTATGCCCTCAGGTAGGAATCTTCCAGCTTTTAAAGACAACCTTGGTATCTTTGTATGGCCCTGCACCTGATGGATGGAAGGATTACCTCACCATCCCTATGTAGCTAGATCCCTATTTATCCATCCCCAAAACATGTTTGCTATTTAAGAAATAAAAGTACAACCTCCAATATTCCCAGAGCCTTCAATCTCATTTCAAATATGTTCCAGTTTCTATTTATTCAGAGTTGAAAACTAGAGCCCCAGGGAACGCTGAGTTCTGGTACTTACATATGTATGATCTTATCAATGCAGAGGCAGAAATTCTATGCATCCAGAAAGCCCTGAGTCAGAGGTGGTTCATAGATATTGTTGGAATTGATTTCCTCAGGTTGTTAAGGTGACTTTTGTGACCTTACCACTATAGCAGAAAGGGTCACATTTGCTCAATGACTGATCTAGTGGCCATGTGGAAACAAAGATAAAACTTTTGTCTTCCCTGGCTAGGTTGGTAACAGCTAAACTAAACCAGAGAGACATCCCACATCCAGAAATCAGCACTGTACTCTGACATACAGTTAATATTTTAAAAATAAAATACAATTAAGTTTGCTAAAGTTTTCTGCTGAGCCTGGGAGAAACTTGCAACCACTGAAGAGGAGAGATGTGAGAAGCAATTTACATCATGGCAGTTTAAGATTCAAAAATATTTTACACCATAAGGTATATGCAGAATATTCATTCCAACATTGTAGGAGCAAGTGAATCAAAAGAGCCTAAGTTCCCACCAGTAGGAAGCTGGTTAAGTAAATTATGATACATGCCTCCATGCACTTCTATAGAGATATTAAAATGAAGAAGATTGGTCTCTATGTCCTAATATGAAATTGTCTCTAAGACTTTTTTTTTTTTTTCTGGGGTAGGAGGCTTTATTCTTTTGGCAGATCCTGTCAGTCATTATAGATACTGCTGCACTGTTAATAAAAAATATATGCTTCTCTGAAGAAAAGGAAAAAAAAGGAATCCAAATCGGAAAAGAAGAAGTAAAGCCGTCACGGTTTGCAGATGACATGATACTATACATAGAGAATCCTAAAGATGCTACCAGAAAACTACTAGAGCTAATCAATGAATTTGGTAAAGTTGCAGGATACAAAATTAATGCCCAGAAATCTCTTGCATTCCTATACACTAATGATGAAAAATCTGAAAGTGAAATTAAGAAAACACTCCCATTTACCACTGCAACAAAAAGAATAAAATATGTAGGAATAAACCTACCTAAGGAGACAAAAGACTTGTATGCAGAAAAGTATAAGACACTGATGAAAGAAATTAAAAATTATACAAATAGATGGAGAGATATACCATGTTCTTGGATTGGAAGAATCAACATTGTGAAAATGACTCTACTACCCAAAGCAATCTACAGATTCAATGCAATCCCTATCAAACTACCACTGGCATTTTTCACAGAACTAGAACAAAAAATTTCACAATTTGTATGGAAACACAAAAGACCCCGAATAGCCAAAGCAATCTTGAGAACAAAAAATGGAGCTGGAGGAATCAGGCTGCCTGACTTCAGACTATACTACAAAGCTACAGTAATCAAGACAGTATGGTACTGGCACAAAAACAGAAAGATAGATCAATGGAATAGGATAGAAAGCCCAGAGATAAACCCATGCACATATGGTCACCTTATCTTTGATAAAGGTGGCAGGAATATACAGTGGAGAAAGGACAGCCTCTTCAATAAGTGGTGCTGGGAAAATTGGACAGGTACATGTAAAAGTATGAGATTAGATCACTCCCTAACACCATACACAAAAATAAGCTCAAAATGGATTAAAGACCTAAATGTAAGGCCAGAAACTATCAAACTCTTAGAGGAAAACATAGGCAGAACACTCTATGACATAAATCACAGCAAGATCCTTCTTGACCCATCTCCTAGAGTAATGGAGATAAAAACAAAAATAAACAAATGGGACCTAATGAAACTTCAAAGCTTTTGCACAGCAAAGGAAACCATAAACAAGACCAAAAGACAGCCCTCAGAATGGGAGAAAATATTTGCAAATGAATCAACTGACAAAGGATTAATCTCTAAAATTTACAGGCAGCTCATGCAGCTCAATAACAAAAAAATAAACAACCCAATCCAAAAATGGGCAGAAGACCTAAATAGACATTTCTCCAAAGAAGATATACAGACTGCCAACAAACACATGAAAGAATGCTCAGCATCATTAATCATTAAATAAATGCAAATCGAAACTACAATGAGATATCATCTCACACCAGTCAGAATGGCCATCATCAAAAATTCTAGAAACAATAAATGCTGGGGAGGGTGTGAAGAAAAGGGAACACTCTTGCACTGCTGGTGGGAATGTGAATTGGTACAGCCACTATGGAGAACAGTATGCAGGTTCCTTAAAAAAATACAAATAGAACTACCATATGACCCAGCAATCCCACTACTGGGCATATACCCTGAGAAAACCATAATGCAAAAAGAGTCATGTACCACAATGTTCATTGCAGCTCTATTTACAATAGCCAAGACATGGAAACAACCTAAGTGTCTATCATCGGATGAATGGATAAAGAAGATGTGGCACATATATACAATGGAATATTACTCAGCCATAAAAAGAAACGAAATTGAGCTATTTGTAATGAGGTAGATAGACCTAGAGTCTGTCATACAGAGTGAAGTAAGTCAGAAAGAGAGAGACAAATACCGTTTGCTAACACATATATATGGAATTTAAGAAAAAAAAATGTCATGAAGAACCTAGGGGTAAGACAGGAATAAAGACACAGACCTACCAGAGAACGGTGTTGAGGATATAGGGAGGGGGAAGGGTGAGCTGTGACAAAGCGAGAGAGAGGCATGGACATATATACACTACCAAACATAAGGTAGATAGCTAGTGGGAAGCAGCCGCATAGCACAGGGAGATCAGCTCGGTGCTTTGCGACCGCCTGGAGGGGTGGAATAGGGAGGGTGGAGGGAGCGAGATGCAAGAGGGAAGAGATATGGGAACATATGTATATGTATAACTGATTCGCTTTGCTATAAAGCAGAAACTAACACAACACTGTAAAGCAATTATACCCCAATAAAGATGTTTTATATATATATATATATATATGCTTCTCTGTAAAGCATTAAAAAAAAATCCAAGGATGAGATAGCTGAGGTCTCAGCTCAAGTATCTCCAAATACGTTGTTGTCCATTCCCTGACCTTTCCGTGTGTTATTTCTTGGTTGTTTTCCAGATCAATGCCATTCTCTGTTTGTGAGCTTCTGTGGTGCAAGCTTTTTTGTAGGGTCGGATTTCTTCAGAGCCAAACCCTGGGATCCACATGTTCCACTGGCGTTCTAGATGCAGCTGGACATCTTTCACCTCCAGTGTGCTGGACTTGCGATGCCGAGCAAGCTGGTAGGCCGCTGTCACCACACTCTCGATAAAATCATCAGCAATCTGCAGTAGCATCTCCTCCACATCTTCATCCAATTGCTCATTAGGATCCACTTCTCTTACTAAGTCTTGTAACTTCTTCTTGGTCAATACCTGATTGTTTTCAGGGCTGAGACACTCTACCATCCCAGTAGCGCCTGGGATCTTTACCACTGTAGTGCTATTGGCCATGGAGCCTTGTGGAGGGGTGCTAGCTGGTTCCGGTTTTAATGATGAGAAACTGGACAGGTTGACTGGGGCTGAGGGGCCAAACTGGTTCATAATCTAATGCGCTTTGGACTTCAGCTCATAGAGCTTATCGAGATCTTGTTTCTTTTTGGAGCTATGAGGACCAAGCCCAGTCAAAGGCAGTAGCGTCTATCTCCCCATGGTATGCAGAGACTGCCCCAGTGAAGCGCTCATCTCAGCAGCCAGTCCGACTGCTCAGCCCTCCCCGAGTAAGAAATCTTTTTTTTTTTTTTTTTGCAGTACGTGGGCCTCTCACTGTTGTGGCCTCTCCTGTTGAGGAGCACAGGCTCCGGACACACAGGCTCAGCGGCCATGGCTCACAGGCCCAGCCACTCTGTGGCATGTGGGATCTTCCTGGACCGGGGCACGAACCCGTGTCGCCTGCATTGGCAGGCGGACTCTCAACCACCACGCCACCAGGGAAGCCCAAAACATCTTTTTAAGTGAAGAAAAGCAAGGAGCAGGAGAGTGTGAATAGGAAGCAACTATTCATGCTAAAAGAAGGAAGTCAGAGCTCTGTGAAGGTGCCCATGCATAAATACATCAACACACACACACACACATACACACACACACACACACACACACACACTTCGATATGCAGAGAATATCATCTCTGGAAGGATCCACAAGAAACTGCCATCAGAGATAGCCTCAGGGAAGGGGAACTGGAGTGCTGGTGGGCAGGGCTGGAAGGGAGAATAACTTTTCAATATATTTCCTGTTGTGCCATTTGAATTTGTGTAACCACGTCTTCACGTTGCCTATTAAAAAGAAAAATAAATAGTATTCCAAGGTCTGACTTTGGTTTAGAGTTCAAAAATGAAAACATTAAGATTTTATATTCCTTTTTTCCCTTTAGGCAAAAGCAGGGCCCTTCCATCTTTGTTACCTTTTGAACAAATAGGCTATAGTATTTTTAGACTTTGTCCCTGGAGTCCAAAGCTCACAGTGTTAAAGTAACCAGGGAAATAGAGAAGAGATGGAGTCCAGGTTCTGTGTCCTAAATGTTTTTCAGTCATGGAGAAACAAGCTTTTCTCCTAATACTGCTATTTATACCGGTAGGAGCATGCACTGAGGTAGTTCCTTCTTTTCTGCTGTATTAAAGAAAGAGGGCTTTTTTTTCTTTCTTTCTCTCTCTTGCAGAAGGATCTGTTGTTCTTTTGCTCAAAGTGAACATGCCGCGAGCGGGGGCTACCCTTCGTTGCGGTGTGCGCGCCTCTCACCACTGAGGCTTCTCTCGTGATGGAGCACAGCATCCAGGTACGTGGGCTTCAGTAGTTGTGGCACATGGGCTCAGTAGTTGCGGCTTGTGGGCTCTAGAGAGCAGGCTCAGCAGTTGCGGTGCATGGGCCCAGTTGCTCGGCGGCATGTGGGATCTTCCCGGACCGGGGCACGAACCCGTGTCCCCTGCACTGGCAGGTGGACTCCCAACCACTGCGCCACCAGGGAAGTCCCTGGATAGTGGTATTTTTTTCTCCCCATCCCTCCACCTCCTCTGAGGTTCTTAATGGTGCCAGCCTGGGACTGTGGCTCTGAAACATCTAGCCTGAGTTCACTCCCAGACATGTGGAACTAGATCAGAAGAGTGAAAAGAAGGACTAAGCCTAAGACTCTGTGGCTTGTGAATCCATTTGCTTAAGCTCCAGGCTCTCATCCCAAAGCTGTTCCTTAGGCACAGAACTTAACTAACTGGTGTCAGTTCCAAACAGACTCTAGCAGGTAACAAAATGGTCTAAGTAGAAATGGATTTGCGTGGCTCCTCTCTATTTCCTCTCCTTTTTCTATCATCTCCTAATACCGTAGTGCTCCAAATGACAACAACAGATGAGGTTCCACTGTGGCCTAGTTAGTGCTTTAAAGAGGGCTTAGAGAGGGTAAATACAGTTCAAGTTGAACACTTTCCCAAAAGATATATAGTTTGGGGGAAGTTCATTTCCAACAGTTGTGTCAGAGATGATTTCCACTTAATATATGGGGAAGGAAACCAAGATTCAAGACTAGAAGGTATATCTGTCAAGCTTAACAAGAAGGTGACAGCAGGACAGCCCCTTACACACTCTATCTTTGTCGGCACCACACCTCAGGCATCAGATGTGAGAAGAGACGTCCTGTTATACACAGTGAATATTAGGATTTCAGATCAAGAGAGTGGTAAGATTTCCTTGTCTCCAGATCACTAGTTCTCAAATCAGCCTTCATGTCCATTTCATTTGCCTGATCCTTTCCCCTAGAAACTGCTTGGGTGGTATTGAGGGTAGCCTGCGAATCGTATCTCTATAGGATCCTGCAATGCAGCTGTGGCTAACTGCGTATACTCAGGGACTGGGACCAGCTTGATGCCACCTCCCTGACTAAAAGGACAGATCAGAAAAGCCTGGTAATTTATCAGCCTCTGTACTGATTAGCACTTTTCTGAGTGCAATACATTCTCATCACAGCCCTGCAGGGTTAGCAAGACAGGATATTCATCTCCATTTTTCAGATGTGGAAACTGAAAATCCAAGAGATTTGCCAAAGGTAAGATGCACGTTAAGTTAAAGGCAGATCTGGAATTCCAAACAAACCCTCTGAGGCCACTACAGTTTTCACTATAGCATTGCAGCTCCAGGCTTCAGGTCTCCGACGAACAGCCTGGGAGCTGGCAACTGTTTTACTTCCTAGAACCAAAGGAAAAAGCGTGAAACCCAGGCTATAGCTAAAAGGTACAGCCACTTAATTGCATAGATAAGGAAACTGAAGCACAGTGATTTGCCCAAGGTTACATAGCCAGTCAGTGGCAAGAAAAATAAGCAACAGTGGGATTACAGTTAACACAGACCCAAAACAGAGCAAGATGTACAGGAACTGTATATCTTCTGCTTGGGGTTTCAACGATGTCAAGTGATTACTGCATAGAGAGCTGCTGTGTATTTGGAAGACTGCCCAATGCATTGAGAAATGGACCATGGCAAGGGGTAGCCATACACATCACTGAGGTCACCTTGCATGGTCTTTATGAGTGTGCCAGCCAGTCTGTGCCCCTGCATGTGTGTGTGTGTGTGTGTTGGTTAGTTGCCAAGGGCATGCTCAAGCAAGCAGTAGCCTATATACATTTGGCAAAGGTAAAGAACAAAAAAATCTCCCCAGAAAGTGTTAGCCTAATTATATAGCCAGTCTGTTTCTTACCTGGAGGTAAATGCAGTCTCCACAATCCCTGGCAATTGTGATAATCATTCATGATACAGGAGTGTTGGGGGGAGACGTCCCCCCCATCCATTCTCTCTCATTTCTCTAACCCTCTAGCATAGCTAGAGATTAACCCAACTCCTATAAAACAGAAACAAACTTCAAATCCACGTCAGAGCCCGAGGGAGAGAATGATTTACAAACTGCCATCAGAACATTGGTGTAAACAAGATAATGCACGTAAATTCCAGCAAGTCAATTAACATTCAGTTATTCTGAACAGGACCTGACCTTGATGCTTGAGGATCTGAACAGAAGGCAACCTGCAGCTTAAAGGAAAATGGCACCTCTTCCACTCAAACTGGCAGGTCTCTGGGGTTCAAAGGCTCAAGAAGAACTCTTCCTCAAAAGGACACACAAAAGTACAAAAACTGCCTCAGCACAACTCTTGTATTTCAGAACAGATGTCTTTTTGCCTTTCAGCCCACAAACACTTTGATGGGCTTTGATCTAAATATCTGAAGGATCTAAGTGTAATGCTGCATTCCAGAGGCATCTCTCCTTTCAAGACCTTTGAGGGTTAAAAAGTCTCAAAATGAAGAATTGCACATGTTTCTTTGTATATTTCTTCAATTGCTAATTCAAAAAGAGGGTTTACTTGTAATTGCTCTGCTTATTAGCATTATCTGTGCTTTCTGGGGATGCTTTTCCTTGAACTTTGGGAAATAATCAACCGGAGTCTTTCACAGTGCTTTGCAACTCCAGACACCCAGAAAAGGTGCGTGACCCATTTGAGTCCATGGGAACAGAGCTGTTCAAACTCTAATGCACACCTGAGTCTCCTGGGACCTTGTAAAGGGAGATTCTGATTCAGTAGGTCTGGAAGGAAACCTGAGATTCTGCCTGTCTTATGAGCTTCCAGGTGGCACTGATGCTGTGGTCCAAGGACCACACTGTGTGGCTCTGCCCCCGAGCAAGTGTCTGAGGAGTTCCTTCCACAGAACAACCAGTTCTTTAAAAAGGGGTCCTTCTCTCATTACAAGAGTCAGCCATTTGTAACAAGAGATGTTACTAAATAGTATTACAGATCGGGGGCCTCAGACTTGTCCGAATCAGGTACCCTAGACATACGGGTTAGAGGAATTCCCCCAACATCAATTCTTTGGTGCCCATGGCCCCCTTTTGGAGACAGGTGTTCTGAGGTTTTTTTGTGTGTTGTTTGCAGACTTCTTAGTTGTCCACACTAGGTAAATTTGATGGAGATAAACCAAATTCTTGTGGCATTAACGGCCCATACTTCTGTTAGACTACCACTTGATAAAGAAAACACATATAAAAACAGCAGATGTGTACTATTCCTCCTCTCAGTGGTTGCAGAATCAACTGGCTGGGGTCCTGGGTGTACGCAAAGTAGATTCTTCATTAGACACAGACAAGGCAGCTGGCTGCTGGGGAAAAATCTGATTGTTTGGTACCAAAACAATGTTCTGCATAGAGTCCTTCTCTAGTGTGCTCAACAGACACTGTCCAGGCAGCACTTTGTCTCATTTCCGGGCTCTCTTTCCCCAACAGACACACACACACACACACACACACACACACACACACACACACAAAATTTCCTAGGCAATTACCCTGGAATCATTTAGAAGACTGTGGTCCCATCTGTCTATACCGTCTACTTCCCATCCGTTCCCAGGATTCCAGGCCAATAATGACAATAAATAAAAATAACAACAATAATAATAACCACTGTTTTAATCCTCATTACAAACATTTGACATAGGTACTATTATTATTCTCATTTTATGGATGAGGCCTCCTGGGCACAGAGAGGATACGTTTAAGCAATTTGCCCAAGGTCACGCATCTAATACCAGGGGTACAAACACAAATACCCTGGCACCAGCGTCCATGATCTTAACTACTACATGATACTTGGCCATAGCCTTTAAATCACTTTACCGAAAAAAGAGAGCAAAAGTCATTATCCTCTTTATCTTTTTACAGTGGATGGCTCATTAAAACCAGAGCCAAAATAATTAGCAACCAAATAAATTGGTTTCCTTTCCAAGAGAGCGTTTTCAAATACTCCCCTGAGGTGAGGGAAAATATTTGCATTCTGTCCCTGTTGGCGGGGTGTGTGCAGTGAAGTGCATTCTTTTAGGATGGGTGGATCCTTTTAAGGAAGCACAGAAGAAAAACAAGACAATTGTTGCCACAGTAAAATATACTGATTCTTCTTATCCCCTTATATTTGAATAAGTTCTATCCTCTCACAGGGCCTTCAGGTTGTACTGTCTTTGTGAAACTTCACTGATACCAACCCCTGTCCTTTCTCGTTTTCTTAACAACTGTGGCCAATATTATTAGACTCTCTCTGCATGTCGTTTGAGTATACTCATCATATGTTTTTCTTTGTTTTACATATATTATATCTCTTCCACTTGATTCTAAGAATTCTGGTTTAAACACTTATTCCTTTATTGGGCAAATATTGCCACTGTCCTTCTGTAACACAGGGTAACATAGCTATAGTGATTAGCTTAGGTGGTTAGTGCATCAGTTTAGCTGTACTCTCCTCTATGCAGCTTAGATACCTGTACCATGACAGAGTTACCCTTGACAACTCAAAGCCCAACTAAACATCTCATTCCAATGCATGATGGTCATAAGGATACTGGGCAAGTGATGTAGGCCAGAACAGAGCAAATTTAGGAATTGTAGTGCTGAGAAAACAAACTCAGAGTTCAGGCTCCATGGATAAAGGCTCAGGAGGGTCCCCTCTGTGTATGAAGGGCAACATTTACTGGTAAAGTTTTGATTTAGGCAGTGAAGAAATCTTGCCCTTGAGGCAGAATCAGAAGCCCGAGAGGACACAATTAGCAAGTGGCAGAGCCAGGATTGAAACCCAAGCAGCCCGACTCCACAGCCATCGCTTTCAACCACCATGTTCTACTGCTCACTTGGTAAAGAAAGAAAAACTTTAATGAATCCTCCCATCCATAAAACAAAGCCCAGTCTTCAGAGTCTTCTATGTAATTTCTTCCAGCTGTGATCTCAATCTACATTCTAAATTTTTTTTTTTTTTTTTTTGCGGTACGCGGGCCTCTCACTGCTGTGGCCTCTCCTGTTGCAGAGCACAGGCTCCGGATGCCCAGGCTCAGCAGCCATGGCTCACAGACGGACCCAGCCACTCCGCGGCATGTGGGATCTTCCCAGACCGGGGCACGAACCCACGTGCCCTGCATCGGCAGGCGGACTCTCAGCCACTGCGCCACCAGGGAAGCCCTCTAAATTTTTTTCACTTAGTTTTATACACTCTAGAGTGGTGGTTTTCTACCTTGGTTGCACATTAGATTTATCTGGGGAACTTGGGAAAATCCTGATGCCCAGGCTGTGCTTCAGAACAAGTTCATCAGAATCTCAGGGGTGCAGCACTACAAGCAGTATTTTCAAAAAATTCTTATAATTCCACATGCAGCTGAGTTTAATAACCTGTGCTTTATAATTTAACCAAACTGACTACATATAATTTTCTACCTCCACCTCTTTGTTCATGTTAATCCCCACTATTTAGAGTATTCCATCCCCATTCACATTTTAGGATTATTTTTCTACTTCTGTGAAAAATGTCACTGGAATTTTAATAGGAATTGCAATGAATCTGCAGGTAGTATTGTCCTATGGACATTTTAATAATATTAATTCTTCCAAGCCATGAACATGGGATATCATTCCATTTATTTGTGTCAGTGGGTAAAGGATAGTCTCTTCAGTAAATGGTGTTGGGAAACCTGAATATCCACATGCAAAAGAATGAAATTGAACTCTTATCATACAACATACACAAAAATTAATTCAAAATGAATAAAACTTAAACGTAAGAATTGAAACTGAAAAACTCCTAGAAAAAAACATAGAGGAAAACCTTCCTGACATATGTCTTGGCAATGATCTTTTGGCTGTGACACTGAAAGTATAGGTAACAAAAGCAAAACTAAACAAGTGAGACTACATCACACTAAAGTTTCTGCACAGCAAAGGAAACCATCAACAAAATGAAAAGGCAACCTATGGAATGGGAGAAAATATTTGCAAACCATATATTCAATAGAGGGCTAATATCCAAAATATATAAGAAACTCATACAACTCAAGAACAAAAACGACAAATAACCTGATTTTAAAATGGGCAAAGAAACTGAATAAACATTTTTCCAAAGAAGGCATATAATGTGGAATCTAAAAAAATGTCACAAATGAACTTATTTTCAAAACAGAAATAGACTCACAGACACAGAAAATAAACTTATGCTTACCAAAGGGGAAGGGGGGTGGGGAAGGGAGGGATAAATTACGAGTATGGGATTAACAGATATACACTACTATATATAAGATAGATAAATAACAAGGACCTACTGTATAGCACAGGGAACTATATTCAGTGTTTTGTAATAACCTGTAATGGAAAAGAATCTGAAAAAGAGTGTATATATATATGAGTGAATCACTTTGCTGCACATCTGAAACTAACACAACATGGTAAATCAAGTACACTTCAATTTAAAAAATGAATGAATGAATGAATGAATAAATAAAAGAAGGCATACAAATGTCCAAGATGAAAAGGTGCTCAACATCACTAATAATCAGGGAAATGGAAATCAAAACCACAATGAGATATCTCCTTATACCTGTTAGGATGGCTATTATCAAAAAGTCAAAAATTAGCAAGTGTTGGTCAGGATGTGGAGAAATTGTAACTCTGTTGGTAAGACTGTAAATTGGTACAGCGAATATGAAAAAAACAGAGCTTCCTCAAAAAATTAAGAATATAACTACCATATAATTCAGCAGTCTTACTTCTGTGTATATATCCAAAGAAAATGAAATCAGTATCTTGAAGAAATATCTGTTCTCCCATGTTCTTGCAGTATTATTCACAATAGCCAAGATATGGAAACAACCTAAATGTCCATCAGTGGATAAAGAAAATGTGGTATACATATACAATGCAACAATTCAGCCATAAAAAGAAAATCTTGCCATTTGCAACAACATGAACTAAGCCAGAGGACATTACACTAAGTGAAATAAACCAGACAAAGAAAGACAAATACTGTATGATCTCTTCTGCGTGTGAAATCTAAAAAAGCCAAACTCATAGAAATATACAACAGTGATCACCAGGGGCTGGAGACTGCAGGAAATGGGAGGATATTGGTCAAAGGGTACAAACTTTCAGTTATAAGATGAATAAGTCCTGGAGATCTAATGTATCATGGAGACCACAGTTTATAATGTATTTTACACTTGAAATTTGCTAAGAGAGTAGATCTTAGGTGTTCTCACCACAAAAAAAAGAAGGTAAATAGGATAGATTAATTAGCTTGATTGGGGGAATCATTTCACAATGTATACATATATTAAACATCACATTGAACACCTTAAATATATATAACATTTATTTTTCAATCATACATCATTAACACTGGAGGAAAAAAAAAAACCTGTGGGCTTTATCCTCAGAACAATGGAACCCCTTAGAGGGTTTTAAGCAGTGGTGTGATGTGGATTAGAATTGCATTTTGTTATGATGATGAGGCTGGGTATGGGAAAAGAATTTAAGAACAAGTTAGGATAGAAGCAGAAGACCAAATGGGAGGCTATGACAGAGTGTAGTGAAGAGGAGATGACCACACGGATCCCCAAAGCAGCCATGGGATAAAAAGAAGATGTTAACATTGACAAGTTTTTATGAGGATGAATCAGTAAAGGATTATTGAAGGATATTGACCTAGTTTAATGTGAAATTGCCAAGAGACATAATGTGATGCACATTTATCCTTGTTTCACAATTCTTGGAGTAAGGTAGCCCCAACAAATGAGTCATCAATTGCAGTTCATGTCAAAGAGTTTGAAGATATTTAGACTGAATATGAACATACCTTGCCCATTTTATCAATAAAAACAGTCCATGCTTCTAAAATTCAAGATGATGAAGTAAAAAAGAAAAGTATTATTCTCCCTCAAGTGCAAAACCAAATCTCACTTAAATAGGGATTTATGACTTTTTTTCCCCCCATTGGAAAGGAGTAGCTTTTGAAAATTTGATTTTGGTCAGCTAAAAATGTCATTGCAAAAGACTCCCAAACATGTTTCTCCTTAGGGAAAAAAAAATAAAACAAGAGCAAATAAGTGACTTACTGAAGAGATGTAAAATGTATTTTACAACCCATTCTCTCACCCAGTGTCAACACTCTGTTGATTTGGGGGGACAAAGTAGACCTTAAATGTGCCATAGAGAGAGCAGAATTTATAATGCCCTAAGTCTTTGATACCTAAAGGAGTTTGAAAATGAGAATGCACTGCACTTTTAAAAGCAGAGGCAGAGTACTTAAATGCCATTTTTTCAATAGCACCCAGAGGTTTTGAGAATTAACCGCCTCCAAAAATATATTATGTGTTCTCTGAAGGAAAATTAAAACACAAATCAAAATTGTTGGGGAAAACATTAGTGCCCTCCAGCTGCTGAGGGGTCGCACATATGTGCTGTGTTCACAGTCCCTGTAGGCCTAAGGCCAGTAACCCAGAAACATTTCAGCACAAGCCAGCATACAAGGGGAAGGTCAGAGGGTCACCTTCCTGGAGTGGTATCAAAATCTCCTCTCTTTAAGCCCTCTCTCTCTAGCAGCCCCCTCACTCCCTGCTTACACAGAGAGGTTAGAGATTTTTCTGTTTCTCTGAAAGCTCAGTTCTCCCTTTCTTCTCATACCTACCAACATGGCAGCTTTATTGTTAGTTACCAGGCTGCCTGTCATACACCAAAGACTGTGTTGGGAGTGAGTTTGATTTGGTTCAAAGGTAGAGTAAGTAAACACATGGCCTTTTGTAAATAATTTAAATTCCAAAGTTGACTAGAGAAAGAGCCAGGTATATATCCTCCTTGGAGTTGTATAATACACAGTAATATCACTGCTGTGTAATACACATTACAATAAACTGTCATCAGAGTATAATGCCGATGTAAGCAACTTCTGATTCTCTCCACCCTTTGCCATCACTATTATATAATTTTACCCTCAAATTCAATATTTACAGATCCATCCATTCAGCTAACATATACTGGAGCCATACTATGTATAAGACACTGTACTGGATTCAGTGAGAAAATTCAAGATGAACAAGACCCAAACTTTTAAGAAAGGAGCTTACAGTATAGTTTAGAGGCTAAATCCCTTGACTTCTGGAGGGAAAACAATCTGAGTTTAAATATCAAGGCTGGTTGTTAAGCTTAGGCAAGCTTAGTAATCTCTCTGAACTCTGGTTTCCTTGTCTGTAAAATGAAGATAATAATAAAATATGTCATGTAGGGTAGCCATGAGGAGGAAGAGACTTGGAGCCACAGAGCCCAGCACAGAGAATGGACACATCAAACTGATCTGCCATCAGGATCACCAGTTCAGTAAGAGCCAAGGGTAGCCTGGAAATGTTGTTTGGGATAAGAGTATGCACGGCCTTGAATGTCAGGCAAAGAAATGTAGACTTCTAGGGTATCCCTAGAAGTTTTCTGTGTGTGGGAATAGAGACGTGGATAAACCTATACTTCAAATGTATAACTTCATATGCAATGTGACAGAGGAACTGGAAAGAGGCCAGAAGCAAAGAAGTCAGTTAAAGGGCAAGTAAAGGGCCAAAGCACAGGCCAGACCACAATGGATACCCTCAATGTAATCACGAAAAAAGTGAGATAAACCCAAATGAAGAGACAGTCTACAAAATAATTGGCTTATACTCTTCAAAAGTGTCAAGGTCATAAAAGATAAGGCAAGATTCAGGAGGTGTCACAGATTATTGAGAATCAAGGATTCATGACAACTAAATGCAATGTGGATCCTGGAACAGATCAAGGACATTCATGGGAAAACTGGTGAAATTCAAATAAAGACTACAGTTGAGTTAATAATGTTGTGCTGATGTTAATTTTGATAAATGTGTCATGGTTAGGCAAGATGTCAATGTTAGGGAAGCTGAGTGAAGGGATAAGAACTTTCTGTATTATTTACATAACTTTTTCAAATAAAAAGGTGGGCTTATTTTATTTTATTTTATTTTTTAAGTCTAGGCAAGAGAAAATAAGGATCTGAACCCAGGTAGGGGTTCTGAGAACGGGGAGAAGAGGAAGCAGAACTGCTAAGAGTTGGATACTGACTAGGGTTGGAAGGGTGATGGAGGAATCATTGAAAATCTGATTCAAGCCTCAGTGACTGAGAAATTAGCAGAGTTATTATCTTAAGGAAGTCCTGGGAAGAAATAGGTTTTAAAGGAGGGGTAATGAGTTCTACCTTGCACATGTTGAGTTGTAGATATTGAGAGGTTTACTGTAGATGTTGATAGGAAATGATATGAAAGACAAGGGGGAAAGGTGGGGTTAGAGTTATAGACTTGGTCTGTATACATCCAATACACAGGTAATAGGTGGAAATATGGGAGTGAATACACTTACCAAAGGAGCAGGGAAAAGGATGAAGACAGACACTTTTTATTTTTAGGAAATATCCACATTTAAGAGGAAGAGGAAAAAGAGAGGGACCACATTAGAGCTCCATTTCCTTCATTAGGAGAAAGCTAGTTTCTAAAAATGTAATAGATTTGGAGTAAAATGAGGTTTTGGAAGACATCAGTTTGTACCTCCATAACGGAGGTAATTAGTGATAGGAATTAAACAGGAAGAAAAGAGAAAATCAAGGATCATATGCGAGTGCTTTCAAATAAATAGAAAAACTTAAAGACCTATGTTAACGAATTGATCCAGCTTGGGATTTGAAATCTCAGTAGCATGTTTTAAAAGAATTTATCTGTGCTTTTTACCATTAACCTTAAAAGGTAAAGCCCCATCTCCCCAAACGTCCTCGTTTCCGCTAGAATTCCACTAACCATTTAGAAGAATAAGAGATTGCAAAATGAGATGAGCTCGGATAGTCTGATTGTCATGCATTTTAGGAAAATCTGCTCAAGAATAGTAAGATGTTTTAAGTTTTCCTAAGAGTTCCCCCACACATATTTTAAACATGTTTGCCCATATTTAAGCCTCACAAATCATAAGTTTATACTTCAGTGAGCCTGTTTTGAAAACAAATGGCCCCCAGTTTTCCAGCTTCCTGATGTAGCTGGAGAGTAGCCTCTCTATAACCCCTCCCTTTTTAGAGAGTTGCTCCTCCTCCAATTTTAAGTGGTTCTTAAGGCTCCCTTAGCCCTTGACCCCCGGGGCCTCAGTGTGGTCAGCCAGACCTCTTCCTTGGGATTTAAAACGGCAACTGAGGAAGTTATTTAGACTCTGTGGCGATGAAAGCTGAGAGCTGCAAGGCTTGAGACTTGGAAACTTTTAGCAGACATGTTCTCTGCAAGTCTGTACTTAAAAATAATAATAAAGCCAAAATACAGATTAAGGCTGGGATGTGAAATGACCCAAAGGCGTTCTGATGTCATGTGATTACCCAGTTCCAGCTGTTGCTGAAGCACAGAAGTATCACTGCCCCCTTTCAACTCTACACGTGAGCACATTATCTACTCCAAGAACCTTCCAACAAACTCCCCTTTTTTGCCCAAGGTAGTTAGAAGTGGATTTCTGTCAGTTGCAACTGTAAGAGTCGAGACTAATACTAAGGATTATGCCTGGCTAAGAGGACTCTGCTCTGGGTTATTCTTTTTAAACCATTTCTAATGAGTCCTTGTACCCTAGGATAGGACTTGTTTGTTAAATTTGAACTCTTAAAGGCAGGGGCTTCCCTCCTTCCTTCCTTCTTTCCTTTCTTTCTTGGTTGGTACTGGGGTCAAATACATCCTCTGATATCTAATCTAGATATGGAATTCTGGACCTATGAAAGCATCTCTCTATCTTCAACATGACTCTGCATGTGGGATTTGGTTTTCAGAAGAAGCAGTCTTATTTTTAAAGACAAAGAAAAAACATATGATTTGTGGTACAGCAAAAAAAAAAAAAAGTTTTTGTGCCAACCAAAATTGGAGGTGAATCTCTCCTCTGCCACACACTAACTTTGTGACCTTGACTAAATTGCTTAAACTTTCTGAACTTCTAATAAAAACTTGCACTGAACAGTTTCCAATGTGTCAGGCATTGTGCTAAGCAATTCACAGGCTATCCTTACAAGGCAGCTACTGTTATCCCCATTTTATAGATGAGGAAACTGAGGTTTAGAAAAGTTGTCACTTGCCAACGGACACTGCACAGCAGACTCAATGCTATACTTAACCACCAGGTGACATTATATGACAATGTCTGTCTCATGGAATGTTGTAAAAATTAAGAAGATATTGTAGGTACTGCGCCTGGCATTCCAAATGTGGCAGTAGCAATTATGATTTATTCCCAAGAACCAAGTCTATGTTTTTCTCTTTTCCTTTTTCATATGTTCAACTCTGTAGGAATCAAATATTGATTCTTTTGAAAAACATGCAACAGAATCAGGTGTTACTTGGGCAGGGTATTTTTGCTGTTGTGTTGTTTTAACATTCACATCAAGAAACAATAGGCAAATTAACCCTTCTGTAGACAGTATCTACCCACTAAAAGTGGGTTAACCAGCAGGGTCACTAGCTAACTACTATACAGCCCATGGGTTGGGTACTGACCTACTCTATTCAGAAAGACCACAGGAGCCAGAAAAGCGAGGTGGACGAGGCCCAACTGGCTGCTCAAGGAATTTATTCCCAGCTTCCCCGAGTTATTCTCACACTGCCTCCTATCTTACCTCTTCATGCCTTTGGGTTGTCACTCCAGCCCCTGTTCACCTGAGCCCAGAGAATCCAGGACTTGCAATGGAAACAGACTTCTTTCCACAGCTAACCAAATGAGTAAAGGAAGATATGGTATGTACTCATGTAATCAGGCAGTTTGTCTCTTTGAAGACATGAACAAATTAAATGACCAAATTCGCTTGTCCATTACAGACTAAATTGTACCTTCTTCTTTCCTATCTTGCTCAGGATTTTTCTCCTCAGCTGTGCCCCTGGTATATGTGAAAATTAAAAACTTTCTTTCCGACACTCAATATCAAATACTTTCTCTCTGTGCTCAGATCTTTGGGACAAGGTTTCACTCTGTTACCCGATTTCACACACAAAAGTTGTCCACATTTCCCTTTCTAAAGAAATAAAGGGAAAATGTAATTATAGGTTCTGTCATATCATCTGCAGTACAACATTAGCTCACTATAACTGTCACATAGGCACCATTACATTTCAGTGGTGACCATAGAGATGACAGGGCAAAAATGTCCCTCATTCTTCTTGCCCTTTAAAAAATGACTTGTCATGAAGAGGTTATTTTTTTAGTAAAATAATTCATCTCTTTTTCAACTTTTCTATGTCAAATGAATCACTGTCATTTGACAATGACATTTTTTGGCCAATCCACTATGGACTCAGACAAACTAGTTAAATAAAAATTAATTGAAGAAATAGAAATTATTTTTATTATATAGTACTACTGCTTATTCTATAGGCAATTCTAATGAAAGCCTGAAACATAAATTCAGATTTCTGACCCCACCTGACATTATCAATAGTTGTGTTTACGTGAGTGTATCTGTGTTTGTATCAGACAATGTATTCAGTGTCTGAGACAGAACAGTCGACCGAAATACTGTTATTAGGTTTAGGGAATGAGACTCAGTTTCTTCATTTATGAAATTGGGTGATAATGTCTTTATAGATTTAATATCAAGATTAGATTTAGTATCATAGATACATCCCAAGGCATTCAGTATTTAGTGAACATTAGCTCTTGTTATATGGCATATGTCTATGTTTAATACTACCTAGACACACACACACTCACTAAATCATCTAAAGGATATACTCAGAGATTTAAATGTGGAATTACTGACTCAGCGAAACCTCAGAAAATTATTCAAGGCCATTCAAGAGATGCTTCAGTGTCATCACCTTCTGCAAATAGCAGTCCCCTTGGAAGGTAGTGGTGAAATACACTGAGGCTTCAATGACTTTGGGTGGATGACTTTGAGAAGCAAAGAAGAGAAGCAGAGACACTTGCCAACTTTATTTTGCTTATCTCCAGTCAGAACAAACAGTGCTATTCATTTTGAGTGACCCTACACAGTTCTTTGCACTTGGGTTGTGCTTGTGTAGCCATTAAATCAACTCTCTAGGAACAAATGGAAAAACAAATCAGCAACAGGCTATGCTTCTGTCAGTTTCTATCAGTTTCAGCTGGCACTGTCTTTCCATTTTTGGTCTCCAAGAGAACATGTGACCCACTGCGCCAGTAACTAATTTGAGAGTCACAGCAGGTAACTTCACTCTTCAGTATTTCCTCCAAATTTGCTCCTACAAGAGTGCCATGGGTAATGGGATGAGTTTTTAAATCAGAAAGACTGAAATTGGAATCCCAGGTGGACATCTCATGGACTGAGTAACTTTAGACAAGTTATACAACTTTCTGAATGCCACTTTCCTTATCGGAAATATTTTCTACCACAAAAGCTTGTTCTTACAATTTCATGTTCACGTTGTGCAATGCACCCATTGTAGACCTGGCAAATGGTAGCCAGTTGTTAACAGTCTATTTCTTACCAACTACTATTAGCATTTTCATCTATTCTATCACACTGTGCTAGGTAACTGCTATATCTAGTAATATTCTGACCTAACAGAACAAAAGCATGGAAAGGTAAATGTTCTCAGAAAGGAACACTGATTACATTTATTAATCAAAGATTGTGTTCACACAGCTATTGAAAACTCAAGATTTTTGCATGCTCTAAAGCCGTCTATATTTAATATATTAAGCAAAATATTCAGCAAATGTTATATTTAGATTTTACTAATAAGAGGACTCTTTACACATCTGCTTTGCTTACATGATATTGAAACATAGCTAATAATTTCAGAAAAGGTAGATTGTAATTAAGGATCAATTTTCATGTCTTTAATATAGGAGTAGTAGTGCTTACCTAATAGGGTTGTTTTGAAACTTAAGATAATGTCCAGAAAGTGCTAAATAAAATTTAAAGCATACTATAAGTTGTGAGCTCTTTTACTATTAAGTCAAAAACGGTCATTCTTTGTAATAGCAAAGTACCCAATTTAGTAATTTGCTAATTGTTCTTCCAAATTACATTGATTATTTATGCATGACATTTTAAGTAGTTAAAATAGATCTCACAACAATAAACATTCCTAAAATGGTAAAATGTAGCAAAACACTTTCCCGTATTCCAGAGGACATCCTAGTTTCTAAAAAGTCAAAATAAAGTTATACAATGAACAAAAATAGCTAGATTTGTAAAAAGTAGATCAGTGGCTGGTGGTGAATCAGATTCTTTTGTTTTGCAGTATTTATAGAACAGTATGTTGAGCAACCACTTCTTATACAAAGCCCCAGATGCCTGATGAAATGTGCAAACAAGATTCTGTCTGCTCTGAAGCAGTTAAGAGACTTTTGCACAACGGTTTGGTCTGTCCCTTTGGTCCTAAAGTTTGTCAACTTTCAGCTTGTAGGTGTAATCTGATTTCTAAAATCTGCCAATTTAATCAAATACATCCCCATATCTACTCAAATTACCAGGAGCAATACTTTCAATTATAAAAGATTTATTCCCTGGACCCATTTGAAAATGTGATGAAAGCTACGGGTCTTCTCTGCATATACACACACATACAGACAATTTTGAAGCCTGCTTCAGGAATCAGCCAGCCAACATAGTAGAGATTAAGCACCCCTGATACAGAAGAAGCAGGTGTGTGCTCGGGAGCTCGGGAAGGGCAAATGGTGAGTTCCATCTATATCACATTCATCTCTATATACCTAGTGACTAGCACAGTGGCTTGCCAAGATAGGTTCTCAGTAAATATTGGATCAATAAAAGAATGTGTGAAAAATAAAGTATAAAGAATAGGTAGAGGACAGTAGAAGAGCCTTGATTCTCTATTTT
Source organism: Lipotes vexillifer (assembly GCF_000442215.2). Classification (NCBI taxonomy): domain Eukaryota; kingdom Metazoa; phylum Chordata; class Mammalia; order Artiodactyla; family Lipotidae; genus Lipotes; species Lipotes vexillifer. Next base: position 178,646 of record NW_006777583.1, on the reverse strand, counting down.
ATAAAAGTATAACCAAATTCTCCCTTAAAAAATATTCATTCCCAGGGCTTCCCTGGTGGCGCAGTGGTTGAGAGTCCGCCTGCCAATGCAGGGGACGCGGGTTCGTGCCCTGCTCCGGGAAGATCCCACATGCTGCGGAGCGGCTGGGCCCGTGAGCCATGGCCGCTGACCCTGCGCCTCCAGAGCCTGTGCTCTGCAACGGGAGAGGCCACAACAGTGAGAGGCCACGTACCACAAAAAAAAAAAAAAAAAAAATTCATTCCCTATGCGATAGGCATTCTCTTAAGCTCTACTGACACTCTTTTGGCACTGCCGCCTTACTCTAGGGGACTGGAAGAGTTAACACAGTTTCACAGCAAAGAAAGAACTTGTGTCTGGGATGTATGAGTCTCTAGAGATCACGGGTTTTCCTTGGTTGAGCAGAGTGACGTGTCGATTCTTGACTCATTCACAAGTAACACTCTCGTTTGCTGGGCAGTGACATCACAGCCATTTACTGCAAATCGCAGAGGACTGAACATGCTTTCTGCTCCCTAGGACTGTCTAACAGCTCCTGATACGTGTATAGAGGAAATCACTCACTAACTCACCATCCTCCCTTTGGGGAAGGGACATTTCCTGAGATGATATTTTAACCTATCTAATCTAATGATATTTTAATCTATCTAATGGTTGTTACACCTATCTAATTGTTTGTCTGTTTATAGCAACCAGCCCTGGAATCTGTGTCAGCTTTTCCTATTCCCCTGACACCATTGGTATTCCAAGGAAACCCCAAATCCCCAGAGAAGATGTAAACAGGCTCTTGTTTACGAATTTGTACTGTGTACAGCTGTGAACGTGAGGAGAAAGTACAAAACAAAGATGTCTCTGGAAAGCAGAAGAGAAAGTAACATTTCCCCAGAGACTATCCACCATGGCAGCTTTTCCTTCACCACTCTTCACCCTTCCCCTCATTTCCAACACGAAAGTACATCATATTTCTAACTTTCCCAATACCTTTGGCTACCAGAAATTACAATGACAAACCAAGCAAACAGCAGTAGATATAAATAAGGCTGCAATGTGTCCTGATTATTTAAATTGGAGGTGTCAGTTCTATGCAAGAGTAGCGATATTCCTTTCATACCCTCCAAATTCCATGAGAAGGACTTACAAAAGTCTAACAGATATAAACCACAAGTTGACAACTTTTGTGATCAAACGTTCAAAGCAGAAACAACTTCTCCCTCTTGTTGTTTCTTCATATTCCTTTTTTCTCTTTTGCGAATACTCAAAGTCATTAAGTTTTCTCCAGGTATTAATACCTACCCATCTGATGGTGTTTAAAATGGGATAGGACTAAAAGTGCTTGTCTTTTCCTCTCTCTATGGAATCTCTACCACCACCTAACTCCAAAATGGCACTAGGCTAAGAAAATAAGCAAGCCAAAAGACTGTGTCAATTGTCATTTTCCCTTTCACTTAAGATGGAATTTAACAGCTTAAGGTGAAAACTGAGAAGAATGAGAAATTATTTTTATTCAGTACTTTGTAGCAGCAAAACAATGTTAGGCAGTTGCCTCGAGGAGACACAGCAAGCTTATTTATTGTGAGAGGCAGTACAAAGACTGCTGGGAAAAAAATAGCAAAGCCTGTGTGCTCCTCCAGCCTCTTAGATTGTTATGATTTTAATGTGATAATATTCCCTTCCCTCCAAATGTTCACATACACATTCTTGTGCGGATTCGATACACAATGTCGCTAAATGGGATTGTACCTGGTAGCCCAGTTCACAGGGTCTAGAGGGTTAATTTTATTCTCTTTCACTTAAAAACAGAATTAGATATCATATGATTATTCTAACAATGACACTTCTGAAGCTCCTTGGGCCTGGGTGTCACTGCCAGCCTTAAAGGGACAGGCTGCAAATGACCTTGGTTTGGGTCAGTCTCCAGAACATCTATTTTCAAGGTGCTCCCTCAGGTTTATCAGCCTTTATTCACTAGTGTCCTTGACATAGAACGTGGGCTATATAACCCTGACCTGTCTATGAAGATAGAAGGGATTCCGTCAATAAATCTCATCATACATAAATACCTGAGGATGTCCCAACAGACCACCTGAAGAGCAAGTTCTGAATTTCAAAGATATGCTTCCTGATTTTATAATTACAGAGCTGATGGTGAAATCACAGAAGGCTTCTGGGGAGCAAGGAGGAACTTAAGTAAAAAGGTACACTCCTGGTTATAAAACAATGCTGACTGCAGCTGTGCAATGTAAACTTTGAAGACAAAAAAGAGACACTTTACAAAAGCACAGCCTCCTGCTTTCATATTTGGCATGTCCAGAGAAACAAATTTAAAAGATATTAGATCATTCAAAGATATTCAGGGAAAGCAGGTGGTTTATAAAAGACTTATCTAATTTCACCCAGCTAGTGATGAACATTTATTTATTAAACAAACCTATTATACTGAATGGATACTAAGTAACAGACACCGTATTAAACATTAAGCATATAGAAATAAAGATCAAAATCCAGACCTCAACAGATCTATAAAAAAAAGTAGATTAATGGTTGCCTAGATTCGGGAGAGCAAAAGTGTGTCATGGGGAGTGAAAATAGTGACTGTTAAGTAAGCTGGTATAAGCCTTCTTTGGGGCATAATGAAAATGCTCTAAAATTAAGGTGATAGACATAGAAACATCTATCTATCTGGTTTATCTATATATAAACCAAAAACCATTGAATTGTACATCCTAAACATGTGAACATTACAGTATATAAATTGTATCTCAATAAAGATATTTTTTATTCACTAAAAAAATCTGGACCTCAAAAGTTCAGTATATAATTTGAAAGACAGATGAATAGATGCAAAATTACAATCTCAAATTCACCAAATTTGTCAAAGCTTCTGTGAAATCATCTCCATTGACTGACTAAATAAATTGTCTATATCCTTAAAGATAGGATATACTGAACTAAATGGTTTATGGAAAAACCTTGCTAATGAGGAAAAATGAATACACCAAGCTTCTTCTGATACCATATACCAATCAAAGAATAGAGGATATTCTGAGAAAAGCACAAGATTCTGATCACATTCCTGGTACTACTTCAACATTTTGGCCAAGTCTTTTCATATTTCTGGCTTTGTTTTTATAAAATAAATATTTATAAAATATTTCCAAAGTATTAGCTGCTACTAAAATAATATGTGTATTAAAATTGTGTTATGACAAAATGTTTCGCACCTCAAACTTTCACTGTGTGAAATTTAATCCTTTGATGCTTCAAAAGTTTAGTTATCACTATAATGTCAACATGTAGATAAATGGCAGTAAATGCACACTGAGATTTTGGTTCATTTTGTTTATCACTGTGTTGTGGTGCTAAGCAACTGCATCAGTCAGGGACTCAAGAAACAAACAACATATTCACGTTGGGACATGCCAAGGAAGGTCAAAACGCTATTTACATAGCTGCTGCTCAGTGCAGAAGAACTACAAAGGATAGTGCAATAATGAGAAGAGAGAGGGGTTACCAGAACCCACAAGAACTGAGGTGTATAAAAGAGGCCTCTCCCAGTCAAGGGACACAAACAGTCTTCAGCAATCCTACAGGGACTCCCAATCACCAAACCTAACTGGAATCCATAGCCTTCTGAGGCAGAGACCAGGATGGAGAATGATAAAGAGGATCTGGAGAGCAATCAGAAGATATCTAGCATGGTCAACCTATTTTTACCCTCCAGTATCTCTTCTTATCCTTTATCCTGATGAAAAGTGTGTCAGCTATGGAAAAGTGGGATGGTTCCTCAAAAGTTAAGAATAGGACTACCATATGATCTAGCAATCTCACTTCTGGTTTTATAGCCAAAGGAATTGAAATCAGTATCTCAAAGAGATATCTGCACACCCATATTCACTGAAGCATTATTCACAATAGGCAAGATATGGAAACAAGATAAAGGAAACTTAAATATCCTTTTATTTATGGAAGAATGGATAAGGAAAATTCCATAATATTGGAATACTATTCAGACTTTAAAAAGAGGGAAGCCCTACCATTTGCAACAACACGGGTAAAGCTGGAGAGCATTATGTTAAGTGAAATAAGCCAGACAGAGAAAGACAAATACTGTACGGTATCAACTATATGTGGAATCTTTAAATTAAAAAAAAAAAAATTTTAAAGCAATTCCATAGAAACAGAGAATAGAATAGTAGTTGCCAGGGACTGGGGAAGGGGAAAATTGGGTGATGTAGGTCAAAGGGTATAAATGATCAGTTACAGGAAGAATTAGTTCTGAGGTTCTAATATGCATGGTGACTACAGTTAATATTTGTATACTTGAAAGTTGCTGAGAGTACATATTAAGCATCCTCACCACACACACACAAAAAGGTTAATTATGTGAAGTGACAGATGTGTTAATTAACTTGATTTTGGTAATTCATCAGTGTATGTGTATTTTGAATCACCACAATGGAGACTTTAAATATACATGTAAATACTTGTCAATTATTCCTTAATGAAGTTTTAATTTAAAAAAAAAAATAGCATGTCCCCAATACAGAGGTTACACAAGATCACATTAGTTAATGCATTAGAAAAGGCTCATGTCAATTTAATCAACTCCCACAGAAACCTAAAATCATAATCACCATTCGTGTCCATCATATGAGAAAGAGAAAAATATGGGAGAAAAATATAATTATAGAACAAAACATCACTGCTGTAGCTAGTCATAATAATATTCTACCACCCTGTCCCATGTTCCTAACATCTCCACTAAGACTTCAGCTAGACAAATACTTTACCTAATGGTGTGGCCCAAACTTTTATTTCTATAAAATCTAAGACTTTAGTGGTCTTATCTTAATTGGGTTTCTGCAGTTTTCCATTGACCAGAACTACTGAGTATAGACTATTGACTACACAAGTAAGAAATTCTCCACTCAAATCCCTGGGTCCCCTGCTACTCTTTGCTCTCACTGAGTAGCAGAAATCATATTTCTTCCTGGTAATTGGGACAAACACCTCAGATAAAACAGTGACCCTCTTCTCTGCCACAAGGAACTCAAAACGACCAGAGTGCCTAGTACAGCAGAATAATGACTACTTTCTCATAAAATGATTCCTCCTTTTTACCTTAAGTCCTCTAAAACCACCAAGGCCAAAATTGTAGATACAGGGAGCAAATGTTTCCCAAGTGGGTTGTTAAGAGTAATAGTGAGAGAGGTCACTCTCATCTCCACATTTTGGTACCAGGAGCTATGGAGTCTGGCTAACAGAGATACTAATGCATGAGAAACTAGCTCAGAGTGGTGCTTGTTCATGATATCTACCACATCCTATCATGTAGCACCTCAATCTCACAAGGTGTTTCCTAGCTAGAAACATAACTGAACTTTCAGAAGACTATCCCAGCACTCTATTAAGCCAAGCACTTCTCAGTGATAAAACACATGCTGAGACCATGGGAGTGTGCCTGTGTTTCCATACTTACTCTGCTGTAAAATGTGTCCTCTGGCCAGAGGGGATATCGTGAGGTATACTACGGGAATGAAGAAAATACTCCTCAGATACATGAATGGAGGGCTGAGCATTTCTGAAATATTAATTGTAGCCCTGTAAGGACTAAAAGCTATGCCCTCCCTATCTAGAGACTGGTCAAATATGACTAGCACACCACCAGGTAGCTGGCTGGTCCTCCCTTGAAAATGGTGCCTTATCAGGAGTTCAGTGTTGGTCTATGTTGTCGGTAGTTTGCACAGTTAGGAGTGGCAGTAGCCATTTGAGGGAAAGACCACAAGTTTGAATCTATGTATAGCTTCTATCCCTGCTACTCTAGATACTTTGTACTTGGAGTCGCTGGAATAGAAGTAGGTGGTTTGGGAAAAAATGTCATCCACAGGAAAGAACATCTTCATCTCTGCACTGGATGTCCTCTGACGGGCATTATGTGGAACTTGAGTATCTTCACATGCTGTACCCATTCTAAGAGATCCATGCATACACCTCTCTTTCAGTCATACTTAAAACCGATTTTTCATCTTTGTCCCTGACCAGTGAGCCAGCCCTTTAGCTACAGCCCATGAATCACTGCATTTTAGGCTGTCTTTCTTTCCACACAAAATATACAACCAGATGTTCTATGAAAAGTTCTGCTCACATGGAAGATTCCTGTTCACCAATGTCTTTCAGGCCTTCCTGAGTAAGACAGTAGTGCAGCAGCCAAACTCTTCTCGCTGGTACTGACATACTATACAGATAAATCTGTAAAGTGGGCTTGTGATTTTTCTCCTCAATCCACAAGTCAGGAAACCAATATGGAAGTTTTATTTCCAATTACTAAGCATGCTATATGTTTTACAACTGGAAAAATAACCTGAGTATGGGTTCATGTTTTTACTGGACACACCTTGAGACAGACACTATCCAGGACTCCCTATAACCTGAGCTCTATAAGGTCCTACAATGACTTGTGAATGAGAGAGCTATTTTGAGTTTCTGGGTACTATTTTAAGTTCAGAGCCAGCACTCAGTAAACCCCAGAAAAGCTGAGTTCCATTCTCTGCCATGCACAGTCCCCCTGGTAAATGGCTTCTGGAACAGTTGGAAAATGCTTGTGGGTTTTTTACACAGTCATTCCTCAGAGGGACCTTACCTCCCCTTTACTCAAAGGAATCTGGGGCTGTGCACTGACTTAGGAAATGAATAATTTTCACTTAGAGTAATTCAAGTTTGTTTTCTTCCCAGCCAAACTAAAATTTGGTTTTGCCTATGTATTTCAAGAAGGATTTTACTAGGCTGTCCACCTATTTCATTTCTAAGGAGCCACTGCAAGAAATTTCTGCAGGTCAGAAATCCTCTAATAACCGTTTTAAACATGATTTTATTGTAGTAATTGCATCACCACCTGTTCTCTACAACTCCATATGATATTATTTCCCTACATTATATCTGGTCTACAGAGAACTGGCAATTCAGGGGTCTTCAAGGATGGTGGTGTGCTCTTTACCAATGATTTCTTAATGCTTCAATGAAGAGAGTGACCTCCATGTAATCCCTGAGTGCACGATTGGGAGTGGCTGAGCAGGTACACATACAGCTGATTCACTTCATTGTACAGCAGAAACTAACACAACACTGTAAAGCAACTATACTCCAATTAAAAAAAAAAAAATCCATTCCAACATTCCCATTTCCTACAGCTTCAGACCTACCTCTTCAGAATGCTGGAATGAGGAGTGCTAGCATTTTAACCTTATTAACTATAAGCCAACTTTGGGTGCAGCTTTAGGTCAGCCAATTCAGCAAACTATATATGTCTCTACCAAGTGTTTTAACCAAAACATTATATTCTGAATTCCAAATTAGTACACTCAGTTCCACGAATCCAGCTTCCTCTGATCTGTTTCATGAGTTTTGCTCAAACACCCGAAGAATCCACTCCTTGCTTACTTTCCAAGCTTACTTTCCAGGCTACCAATGATAGAGAATGGCAAAGTCATTTGCTCTTTTTTTAGAAGTGTATTTCCTTTTTAAATATTTAACTTTCCAATTTTGATATAACTTCAAAAAACGCATTAAGGTTGCATGAATGATATAAAGAACTCTGATATAACTTTTACCCAGACTCAACAGGTGTTAACCTCTTACCTTATTTATGTATGATTTTCTCTTTCTCTATGTGGACACAAACTCATACACATTTTTCTCTGAATCATTTGCCATTTGAGAGGGAATTGCAGACCTCATGCACGTTACCCCAAAATACTTCAATATGTATTTTCCAAGAACAAGGACATTCTCTTACATAAGCACCATACGATTATTAAAATCAGGAAATCTGATTTGGATACAATATTGTTATATAACTCACTACCTGTATTTGAGATTTGCCCACTTGTTCCAATAATGTCCTCTACAGATACTTTTCCCCAGATAATGAAATATATTTATTGTTGATAAGTAAACTTGTCTTTTATATTATTGTGGTGAGAGCACTTATGAACTACTCTCTTAAATTTTGAAGTGCCGGGTAAGTACTGATAACTATAGACATAATGTTATACAGCAGATCTCTAGAACTTATTCAATTTGGAAAACTGAAACTTTATATTCATTGAGCAGTTCCTCCCCATTTTCCCCTCCTTTCAGCCCTTGGCAACCACAATTCTACACTGTTTCTATGAGTTGGACTATTTTAGGTAATTCGTGTAGGTGGAATCATGTAGTGTTTGCCCCTCTGTGACCAGTTTGCTTCACTAAGTGTAATGTCCTCCACGTTCATCCATGTTGTCACCTATGGCAGGATTTCCTTCCTTTTTACGGTGAATAATATTGCATTGTATATTCATACCACATTTTCCTTATCAGTTCATCTATCAGTGAGCATTTAGATTGTTTCTATACCTTGGCTATTGTGAATAATTTTGCAAAAAACATGGGAGTGTAGATACCTCTGAGAGCCTGATTTCAACATATAGTCAGAAGCAGGATTGCTAGGGTAGTTCTATTTTTAATTTTTTGAGGAATTTCCATACTGTTTTCCATAGTGGCTGCCCCATTTTATATTTCCACCAACAGTATACAAGGGTTCCAATTTCTTTACATCCTCACCAACACTTATTGTCTTTTGTTAGTTATCCTAACATCCTAGCTGTGCGGTGATATCTCATTGTGGTTTTGATTTGTGTTTCCCTGATGATTAGTGATGTTGAGCATCGCCTCATATACCTATTGGTCATTTGTATGTCTTCTTTGGAGAAATGTCTGTTCAAGTCCTTTGCCCATTTTTTAATCAGATTACTTGTTTTTTTTAGCTATTGAGCTGTAGGAGTTCCTTAAACAGTTTGGGTATTAACCCTTTATCAGATATATGGTTTACAAATATTTTCTCCCTTTTTACAGGTTGCCTTTTCAGTCAGCTGATTATTTCCTTTGCTATGCAGAAGCATTTTAGCTTGACATACCCCGCTTGTCTATTTTTGTATTTGTTGCCTGTACTTTTGGTTTTATAACCAAGAAATAACTGCCCATACCAATGTTATGAAGTTTTCCCCTACGTTTTCTTCTAGGAATTTACAGTTTTAGTTCTTATTTTTAAGTCTTTAATCCATTTTGACTTGATTCTTTTGTAAGGTGCAAGATAAGTGTCCAATTTCTTTCTTCTCATGTGGATATTCAGTTTTCCCAACGCCATTTTTTGAAGAGACAGTCCTTCCTCCATTATGTATTCTTGGCACCCTTGTTGAAGATCTGCTGACCATATATGCATGGGTTTATTTCTGGACTCTCTATTCTGTTCCACTAGTCTATATGTTTGTTTTTATGCTTCCATCTTTGTTATTTCTCAAGATTGCTTTTGCTATGAGGACTTTTTGCGTTTCCATATAAATTTTAGAACTGTTTTTTCTTTTTATGTAAAAAAAAACACCATTGGAATTTTCATAGAGATTGCGTTGAAGCTCTAGATCACTTTGGGTAGATCACTTTGGACATTTTAACACCTTGAAGTCTTTCAATCTATGAACATAGGATGTCTTTCCACTTATCTGTGTCTTCTTTAACTTTTTTCATCAATGCTTTGTAGTTTTTAATGTACAAGTCTCTTACCTCCTTGGTTAATTTTACTCCTAAGTATTTTATTCTTTTTGGTGCTATTGTAGATGAAATTTCTTTCTTTATTTCTTTTTGTATAGTTCATTGTTAGTGTATAAAAACACAAATGATTTTTGTATGATACAAAATCTACTGAATTCTAACAGTTTTTATTTTTGTGGAGTCTCTAGGGTTTTCTATGAATAAGATCATGTCATCTTCAAACAGAGACAATTTTACTTCTTCCTTTCTCATTTCGATGGCTTTTATTTATTTATTTTTTTCCTTGCCTAATTGTTCTGGCTAGGACTTCGGGTACTATGTTTAACAGAAGTGGCGAGAGTGAGCATCACTGCCTCTTCCTGATCTCACTGGAAAACTTTAGAACTTTTCACCATTAAGTATAATGTTTGTTGTGGGATTTTCATATATGGACTTAATTATATTGAGGTAAATTCCTTCTATACCTAATTTCTTCTATACCTAGTTTTTATCATGAAAAATGTGTTACATTTTATCAAATGCTTTTTCTGCATCTATTGAGATGAACCTGTGATCTTTATTCTTAATTCTATTTTTTCCTTCATTATATTAATGCGATGTATTACATTAATTGATTTGTATATTGAGCCATACTTGCAGCCCCGAATTAAATCTCACTTGGTCATGGTGTATGATCCTTTTAATGTGCTGTTGAAGTCAGTTTGCTAGCATTCTGTTCAGGATTTTTGCAGCTATGTTCATTAGGGATATTAGCCTATAGCTTTCTTTTCTTGTAATATCTTTGTCTGGCTTTGATATTAGGGTAATGTTAACCAATGTTAACAAACTGGTTAACCTAGAAGAAATTCATTAATTCCTAGAAACATGCAACCTACCAAGACTGAATCATGATGAAATAGAAAACCTGAACAGATCAATAATAAATAAGGAGATTGAAGCAATAATAGAAAACCTCTCAACAAAGCAAAACCCAGGACCAGATGGCTTCACTGGTGAATTCTACCATTTTACAACCCTTCTTAAATTCCTCCAAAAAATTTAAGAAAAGGGACCACTTCCAAACTCATTTTATAAGGTCATTTATTTTCACAATGTATAGGTTTTGTGGGGGCACGGGGGAGCAGTCCTAGGCAATGTTGGGACCTAACTCTCTTCATGGACCACAAGGCAATACACTGAGGTAGATGCTAAAGAAGACAGACATCAGGACTTCCCTGGTGGTGCAGTGGTTAAGAATCCTCCTGCCAATGCAGGGGACACAGGTTCGAGCCCTGGGCCAGAAAGATCCCACATGCCACGGAGCAATTAAGCCTATGCAGCACAACTACTGAGCCTGCATGCCACAACTACTGAAGCTCGTGCACCTATAGCCCGTGTTCCGCACAAGAGAAGCCACCCTGGTGAGAAGCACGTGCACTGCAACAAAGAGTAGCCCCCGCTCGCCGCAACTAGAGAAAGCCCGTACACAGCAACGAAGACCCAATGCAGCCAAAAATAAATAAGTAAAATAACTTAAAAAAGAAGAAGATTGACATCAACTTCTGAGGGAACTCTAGCACTGTCTCAAGTGCAATCTGAAAACCTTTAAGCAGAGGAGGGCTAGGTTCCTCAGATGGGGAAGGGGTAAAAACAGGCTCCCTCTTCCATCAAGAGAGGTTCCGGGAAATTCAGAAGTAAAAATTTCTCAGCCTTGTTCATGTCTAATCCCATTAAACTTCTCAGGCTCTCACCTCATCTCCACCAATCCCCTTACTTTAGTATAGGAGACTTGACAGTGCTGTGTGTTTAATTAGCATGGCAATTCATCATCCAGTACAGTCAGAACCCAGGCTTAGTTGAGAGACACAGCAGCCCAAAGTTCACTTCACAAGGAAGGGACCAAGCGATATGATCTCACTCTCCTCCTTCCTCTGCTCTCCTATGGAAATTCCCTTTTGTCAAAACACAACCAGAAACCAGAGAAAAAGAGAAGCCTGTTGATACAGTTCATTCAGGCCAGCCTCCTGGACAGAGAGCAGAGTGGAGGAAGGTAGGAAATGGGTCTGGAACAGGAAACAACAGATGTTCTACACAGCACCAAAAACCCAACTCGAGCTAACCTACAAAAGGTGAAGATTTTGAAAAATATCCTCTGGGACATTAGAGAACTAGACTCAGAAAGGGAAGAAATAGAGACACAGATGTAGAGAACAAACGTATGCACACCAAGGGGGGAAAGCGGGAGGGGCATGGTGGTGGGATGAATTGGGAGCTTGGGATTGACATGTATACATTAATATGTGTAACATAGATAACTAATGAGAACATGCTGTATAAAAAAATAAATAAAATAAAATTCAAAAAAAAGAAAAACAAAATGAAATCAAGACTAGAAATAGAAACCATAGTAACAATCCAGTGAGGATGAACTATGCCACTTTGCTCTAAATTCAAATTCTAGAGTGGGACTAGAGGTTTAGCATGTGCCAAATTTAGTTAAGGACAGGACCTCTAGTTCAGTACCGTCAGATTATACTCAATGGGTTAGAAGTAATATTCCATATGAAAGCATAAGAAAAATATGCCAGACTGCCATAAAACAGCAATTGCCTACTTTAAGTGTGGAGGGATCCCCAGGTGGACACCAAAGGCAGTCTGTGGCTGCACTCCAGGGAAGGCCTGCCGTTTGCAATGTAGCTGCTCCAACCACACAAGCAAATGGAAATGGTATAGTAAGCAACAGTTTGAAAGTCTAGTCAAGGTGGGATTATTTGGATGCTCTCCCCACATTGAACATCCGTGGTGCTTCAGGTAATCTCTCATATGTTTCTCACTTCCACCTCGGATTATTTCAGTTTAAGAATGTGTCACATCATTCCTACTCAACCACACTGCTTGTGAGGTAGGATCCAGAGTAATTTGTTTTTATATCCTCCTTGCACCTAGCTTAACGCCTTAAGCATGAAGCTCAATAAATACCAATTGAACAGATAAATGAATTAATGAAAAAAGCAACCTCTTGAGCCATCCAAAAAATATTAAGTTTGATTTAGTTTGAAAGGCAAGTACATTTTACTATGTCTTCCCATCCTTTACTCATGATATATATGCTATGTTTTTAAAGTGAGAACTTGCTTAGAAATAACCCAGTCCAGAAAATAAGTGAAAGAAGGCTTCAGTGTGGACTCCTATAGCAGGTGGAGACTCTGACTGAAGTGGCCATTTCATTTCCACTGTCTCTGGGAGCCAAGGGAAAATCCTTGGTGCAAGCTTCCTTTTCTCTTACCAGATCTCTCTATAGGATTTCTCAAAGGAGCAAAAGCTCTTTGATTTTTTTCTTCTGCTGAGAAAATCCCTCTATGTGAGTCTTCTATAAATGTTTATATTTAAAAAAAACAGTTTTAGCTTATCTAAAAACAAGTTAGAATTAGCTAAAGTTATGTTCAGTTGATGACCCACAGCATCTTCTGGTTGAATTTTAAATGACCAGAGTTTAAAAATAGTCTTTTAATGGGACAAAAGCAGCTTTATTCCCATCCTAAATTACTCAACCACTATAATATCTCAAACAAAAATTTTAAAAATAAAATAAAGGGGCTTCCTTAAATGACCAGAGTTTAAAAATAGTCTTTTAATGGGACAAAAGCAGCTTTATTCCCATCCTAAATTACTCAACCACTATAATATCTCAAACAAAAATTTTAAAAATAAAATAAAAAGGGGCTTCCCTGGTGGCGCAGTGGTTGAGAGTCCGCCTGCCGATGCAGGGCACACGGGTTCGTGCCCCGGTCCGGGAGGATCCCGCGTGCCACGGAGCAGCTGGGCCCAGGAGCCATGGCCGCTGGGCCAGCGCGTCCGGAGCCTGTGCTCCGCAACGGGAGAGGCCACAACAGTGAGAGGCCACACCAGTGAGAGGCCCGCATACCGCAAAATAAATAAATAAATAAATAAATAAATAATAAAATACAATAAAATAAAAAGGAAAAGAGAATGTATGGGTGATATACAAAAAAAGTTCACTGAGTTTAAAACACATTGCACTGGTCACTTTTTGCATATAAACACTAGCTGTGCCCTTTGGTATCTTGCCATTATGTACATTTTGCCATGGTATGCCACTTTGTATATACATAGGCTAGCTGTGCCATTTGGTATCTTAAAGGAAGGCTTACCTAAGTAAAATACTAAAATTCTAATATATATATATGTGTGTGTGTGTGTGTGTGTGTGTGTACACACACACACACAAGACCTAAACAAATAATTTTGAAAGAGGAAACAGAAGCCCATAGAGTTAGTCAAAAACATTTGATTCACTAATAATAATAGAAAATAAAATTGAAACAGTAAGTCAACATTTTGGCTATTAGGCAAAGAATATTTTTAAATAATAAAAAAGAAAAAAGTAATTGCTAATACTGGCCAAGATTCAATAAAATAGGAACCCTCAGACGCTTCCAGTTGGAGTACAGATTGCAGTTTGACTTTAGATATCAAGAGCCTTAAAATATCAATATCCTCTGACCCATTTAATCTCTTTGGGGGATTCACCCTGGGAAATGATTCTAAATGCCTATGATACAATTTGTAAGCATGTATTCATTTTGCCAAGCCTCTCCTTCATTAAAATTTTATAAAAGGCCAAATTTGGTTGACATCTCCCTTGTGTGCCTTTCACCTCCTCACTGACTCCCATTCCCTTCCCTCAAGTTCTCAGTGTCTTCTAATTCTTATTCCTTGGCTGCCCCCCTCCCCTTACTAAGGTATAAGCTGTAGACTAGGAGAGGTGTTAGACTGAGAATAGACGTGGCTAACTTCTCTGAAATGACACGCAATTCTCTAATCCCACAACAGCTACTCTGTCTACTTAACTCAAAGTCTTGCTCATACTGGGCCTTGTCAGGCTCACACCTGCCACATAGAAAGAAAAGAAATCACTGATGGAAAACAGGGGATATGAAAATTATTTCCAAGGAACAAGGAATAAAGTAGACCAGGGGGAAAATCAGGTACACACACACACAAAATCCCTGAACATAATTTCACCCGGAGCATTTAAACCATGCCCACTGGCACCTGATTACCTTATCCATTTGTGCAGACCATCATTTCCAAAGTTACTTTCTTGACTGAGTATATGTGTGCTGCCTTTGGCATTCTTTGTCCCTACAAAGATTGGAGAAGATTGAAAAAGGAGAATGTAATCTGAGGTTGGCCTTTGGGTTTTAACAAAAAGGCAGAAGGGCAGTGCTTTGTAGCAATTCAAGGAAAAGTAAAAATTTATTCCTAGAGCCAGAAGCCTAACATTCACTATGGGAATGTACTGGTAGAAGTAGGGGTGATGACTGAGATTGTTTGGCATGTGTCTACACAGACCCACACCTGGTATTTGCAGGGTGCAGGCCAACACTAGAGAGAGGCCCCAGCTCACAGGACACCTGCCCTCCCATTCTCCCACTCATCACATGGTGAGGGACCACACAAGCATACCTGGGACACACAATCCAGAAATCTAAGCCTTACCCACACACCCCTGAAACAACTGTCCCTTGTCCTCAGACTTAGAGGAATCTGGTAAAAATGCACACAAAATCAATGGAACTGGATTTGGAACCAACTGATATCAGGTTGTGGTAGCTTGAGTGTGTACTGTAAGGGGAGAGTGGGTTTTAAGTGGACATGTCCCCTTGGTCCCCAGTGTACTACTCTCCCTGTGGGGAGTGAAGCAACCAGAAGACTAGAGGGGTTGCTACAAAAGCACTGAGCCTAAGTCAAGAGTCACAGCAGTGGAGGTCTACAAAGGTCTTGGACTTATCGTACACTCATTCATTCTGAGTGTGGAAGAAAATGTCCCTACCCTCGTCTTGATGACCCATAGTTATTAATTTCTTTCCATTCCTTCATTCTGATGGTTATGACAATATGTTGGCAAGTTATTCAATATGGTAACTGGTGTCCTATTTGGGGTTTGATCTTGAAGGTTTTATTGGATTTTCTCACATACAAAACTAAGAGGATTATCATTCTACCTATAAATAACAGGCCAAGCTAATGACAGAAGAGAAGGAATCATTGCCCTTAGGCCATGTACCAGAAAGACACCAGGAAGAGGGGCAGGTAGGAGGGGCGATTTTCAACGCCATTCGTTTGTTATACATAAGTGTCTATCCTGGAGACATTACTGTTATGTGGAAATCATGGCCACATGGTTTTCTGGGTTCTGAGGACCCTGTATACTTCATAGCACAGTCAGGGAAAGCATCGATACACACATCCAGAAAATACGTTGAGAAAAACTGAATATACACCCCTTTGATACACAGGGGTATCCCACTACCCCCAGTAAATGTGTTAAATTGCTGCACTGGGAGGTCTGCCAGTTCCCAGATAGCTTGGACATGTCTGATGCTCCCTGAGCCACAAATTTCTCCTGCCCCTGTTACAGTTTTCTCCCACAAGTAGAGCTGTGGCATGATATAGATTTAAATAAGCATAGTTTGGGCTTCCCTCGTGGCGTAGTGGTTGAGAGTCTGCCTGCCAATGCAGGGGACACGGGTTCGTGCCCCGGTCCGGGAGGATCCCACATGCCGCAGAGCGGCTGGGCCTGTGAGCCATGGCCACTGAGCCTGCATGTCCGGAGACTGTGCTCCACAACGGGAGAGGCCACAAGAGTGAGAGGCCTGCGTACCGCAAAAAAAATAGTAATAAATAAAATAAATAAATAAATAAATAAGCATAGTTCCTTTACTGTGTCGTGATGAGTCATTGACACACAGGAAATACATGGTGATTAGACTGGACCAACAATTCAGACAATCTTTCTCTTGATAACTGGTCTCTAACTTTACTTCTTAATAATAATCTATAATGCCTAGTCATTTTTTTTTTAATACTACCAGTCATGAGCACTTTACCCTTGAACCTAATTTTACACTGAATGGTGTTCTGGAGACAAAGCCCTTTCTGATGGCCGGCCCAAGCCTCCTTGCCTTTAATTCATCATGTAGCATTGCACTTAAAGTTCAAACTTGGGGCTGGATTTCCAAGTACGATTCTGTTTCTACACTCAAAGCATGCAGTTATGGCTGGATTTGCACAGCAGTCACCCAGTGGCTGCAGGGGCTTGCGAAATGTAATCAGGGAGTAATGTTGTGTGTCAGCACACAAAACAGTGAGGTCCCTGGGGCCAGGTGCTACATAAATACAAGGTATTAGAATACTTCGACCTGTAGGGGTGGATGGTACTTTGATACATCCCCATTATACTGTATTGTGACAGGCCTCTGCACAACAGCACAAGACAATCAGCAGCTGAGTTTATCTTGCTACATAAACTCAGTGGGAGGCAATGTTACCTGTGTTGAAAGCTGCCTTTCACAGAAGCCATGATTATATCCATCTCTTATTAATTTCCTTTTGCACAACTGAAAATATGCAGTTCCAACTGCCTCTCTTTATTAAATAGATCCTGATAAGCTTCAAATGATCCGTAAACCCTTCTGTGCTTTCTCTGAATAAATGAACATTTAAGAGGAAACAATTGCAGTCAGATTCTTCTACAGATTAGATCTTATTAGTTCAAGAGATGAGTCTTGACTGTGTTCACTTTAAATATGGGGGCATTAAGAGATCTCCTTAAGAACAGAATATGTAAAGCAGAAGCATCTAAGTGATCTAGCTGAGTATCATACTCCTCACCTACATAATAGCTAGATGATAGGGATCTTGGTGTAACTCCAACCAATACTGAATCTGTAATAACAGAAACACCATAACACTATCTCCTATAAATGAAATTTCAGATGATAGTGGTATACAACAGTTACTTTTCTTTATTTATTCATCTTAAAGCCTTGTGAATTTTTAAGGGACAAAAATCCTGGCTTATTCATGTTTGCAGAAAATGTACTAGACTAGCCTTTTAATATATGCTGACTAACAGCAACAGAAACTGTTTAGAGCCCATCACCGTCTTCATCAGTTACCCTGGCAAGGAAAGAGAGGGTAGGTGAATGCTTTACCCAGCATTCCATAATTACCCAATGTAGAGCCAGCATGGGGATCAGAATTACAATCAATCAGACTGTGGGAAGAACAATAATGGGACCTATAGCAAGATCTGTATTGCACTCCTTCTTTACTCTTTCTGCCTCTCATCTGCGGGTGCACAAGCACACTTTTAAACACGGTGCATATTCCAACTGGAGACTAGAATGCAACTAGAGTCATACCTTCAACCAGAATTTTAGGAAGAATGAGTTACACAGTCAGCTGATAGAGTTATAAGCTACTCTAATTCAAAGGTCAGTGTGAACATGTGAACCCAGAGACTTATCATTCAACATCAATAACAAGATAATCCGTTTTTTAAGAAGAGGTAGAAATATGGGCATTAACAGGGACAGAGAACCCCCAGGGAAGCATTTTGGAAGTATGCCATGAGGTTTAGCAATGGTAGGTAGGTGATTTTTTCCCTTGGGACCCAATAGGAAGCCCCATATAAACGTGCCCTTCAAAAAGTCCCCTTAATTTAAAATGTTAGCTCCCACCAGATAGCAAAGCTTTGAGTTGAAATCTAATTACCTACACCTTTTTTAAAAGAATGGATTTCATAATAAATGACTCCAATAGCAGATGAAACATGACTGAAAAGCTACACTTTCCAGAAAGTTGTCCTGACTAAAAGTTCAATGTTCCTTCTTTAATCAGAAAGCTGACCCACCAGATAAATGTGTTAGCTTTCAACATGACCCTGCATTGATTACATTTTGCCCAAACTCAGGGAATTAAATGGAAAGAAAGGAAGAATAGATTGATTTTACTTTGTTTTCAGCTGAATTGACTTATCTGTCAGATTGCTTTGAATAAAAATTTACATGTTATAATTTAGACTTTATCTGAAATACAGAAAGTTTATTTGTAATCAAAATGGATTATAGCTCTAGGGTTGGCAATGACTTACATTCATTAGATCAGCAATTTTTATTTGCTGTGCAGTTTATCAGATAATGATTGCTAAAAATGATAACAATGGTGAAACAGCACTGTTTGAGTATTTAGTCATGGATAGTTTAAAGCATTAAACCTAGGAGTTACATTTACATACACATTAGATTCTAAAAAATTTATATATGCCAGGGGTGGCCAGTGGGAGAAAAAGATACGTATTTCTAACCACTAAAATAAAACCATAGAAATAGCCCTCAATGCTAAAGATGAAGTAATTGAGCCATATAAAGATTAAGTGGCTTTTTTCAGAATCATATCACAAGTTAATAATACAAGCAGGAATAGGATCTAATCTTCTAGGTACTAGACTAGGTCAGGGGTTTATCCATGGAATATACATTCAATAAATATTCCTTTTTTTAAATTAATTTTTATTGGAGTAGAGTTGTTTTACAATGTTGTGTTAGCTTCTACTGCACAGCAAAATGAATCAGCCAGACATATACATATATCCCCTCCCTTTTGGATTTCCCTCCCATTTAGGACACCACAGTGCACTAAGTAGAGTTCCCTGTGCTACACAATGTGTTCCCATCAGTTGTCTATTTTATACATAGTTTCAATATTCTATATGTGTCAATCCCAGTCTCCCAATTCCTTCCACCCCACCCCTTTCCCCCTTGGTATCCATACATTTGTTCTCTATATCTGTGTCTCTATTTCTGCTTGGCAAATGAGGTCAGCCTCTTCAATAAGTGGTGCTGGGAAAACTGGACAGCTACACGTAGAAGAATGAAATTAGATCACTCCCTAACACCATACAGAAAAATAAACTCAAAATGGATTAAAGTCCTAAATGTAAGGCCAGACAACATAAAACTCTTAGAGGAAAACATAAGCAGAACACTCTGACATAAATCGCAGCAAGATCTTTTTTGACCCACCTTGTAGAGTAATGAAAATAAAAAACAAAAATAAATGGGACCTAGTGAAACTTAAAAGCTTTTGCACAGCAAAGGAAACCATAAACAAAATGAAAAGACAACCCTCAGAATGGGAGAAAATATTTGCAAACGAAGCAACTGACAAAGGATTAATCTCCAAAATATACAAGCAGCTCATGCAGCTCAATATCAAAAAAACAAACAACCCAATCCAAAAATGGGAAGATGACCTAAATATATATTTCTCCAAAGAAGACATACAGATGGCCAACAGACACATGAAAAGTTTCTCAACATCACTAATCATTAGAGAAATGAAAGTCAAAACTACAATGAGGTATCACCTCACACCGGTCAGAATGGCCATCATCAGAAAATCTACAAACAATAAATGCTGGAGAGGGTGTGGAGAAAAGGGAATCCTTTTGCACTGTTGGTGGGAATGTAAATTGATACAGCCACTATGGAAAACAGTATGGAGGTTCCCTAGAAAACTAAAAATAGAACTACCATATGACCCAGCAATCCCACTACTGGGCATATACCCAGAGAAAACCATAAATGAAAAAGACACATGCACCCCAATGTTCATAGCAGCACTATTTACAATAGCTAGGACATGGAAGCAACATATATGTCTATCAACAGAGGAATGGATAAAGAAGATGTGGTACATATATATAATGGAATATTACTCACCATAAAATGGAACGAAATTGGGTCATTTGCAGAGATGTGGATGGACCTAGAGAGTGTCATACAGAGTGAAGTAAGTCAAAAAAGAGAAAAACAAATATATATTAATGCATATATGTGGAATCTAGAAAAATAAATATTCTTTGAATGAATGAATGACATACAATGCTTTTCAAATAAATCCTTGCCCTGCCGTTAGGGATTTAAATTTTAGTCTCCTAAATCAAAAGCAGAAATTATTACCTATACTGAAGATCAGATAGATGAGAGAGAGAGAGAGAGAGAGAGAGAGAGAGAGAGAGAGAGAGAGAGAGAGAGACAAATAGATAGTAAAAAGGGAGGTTCAGGAAAAGAGAAAGAGAGGGAGAGAGGGAGGGACAGTGAAAAGATCAATGGTTGCCAGGGGTTAGGGAGGGGCAGGGAGGGACAAACAACAGGCAGTGAAAATATTCTGTATGATACCATAACAATGGATATATGTCATTATGCATTTGTCCAAACCCAAAAAATATACACCAAGAGTGAACCCTAAGGTAAACTATAGACTTTGGGTGACTATGCTGTCAGTGTAGGCTCATAAGGTGTAACAAAGGTCCCAGTCTGGTGGGGGATGTTGATAACGGGGAGGCTGTGCATGTGTAGGGCAGGGGGTATATGGGAACTCTCCGTACCTTCCCCTCGGTTTTGCTGTGAACATCTCTAAACAAATTAAATCTTAAAATACTGCCATTTACAGCAATGTGGATGTGCCTAGAGAAGACTACGCTTAGTGAAATAGACAGAGAAAGACAAATACTATATGATATCACTTATATGTGGAATCTAAAAAATAATACAAACAAATGTATATGCAGAGCAGAAAGAGACTCACAGACAGAGAAAATAAACGTGTGGTTACCAAAAGGGAGAGGGGTGGGGAGGGACACAGTAGGGGTGTGGATTAACAGATAAAAACTACTAGTTTTAAAATAGATATGCTACAAGGATTTACTTTATAGCACAGGAAATTATACCCTCGTAAAACCTATAATGAAATATAATCTCCAAAAATACTCCATCACTATGCTGTACACCTAAAACTAACACAATATTGTAAATCAACAATACTTCAATAAAAAACAAACCTGGTGGCTGAAGATTAGCAAAGAGGGGTGCATGGCTGCAGGTAAGAGTGTAGGATCAAAGGTGGCCATGAACTAGACATCCACTTCCTCCCAGTTCCAGGATGTTTTTCAAGCCCCAGAGGTAGATTTGGAGCTGAAGAGAAGAAAAGAAAGGAGCAGAACCTTGAAATACCTTAGTGCACACTCTGAATCGACTGAGAACCAGAGTGGGAGAATTAAGATACAATTTAAGCTCAATTATAGGAAATAAAGAAAATTAAAGTTTGCACATTTGTCTATTGCCTGTTAAATTTATGTCTGCTGCACCCAGCAAATAAAAATGGTTGTACTTTGCCGTCAGTGGGTTAGAGGCTCAGGCTCATACACATTTTCCATGGCAAGTTTTCTCAACCTGCGTGCTATCGGTATTTTAGGCCACATAATTCTTGGTTACAAGAGCTATCTCATATACTGTAGAGTGTTTAGCAACATCTGTGGCCTCTACCCACTAGATGCCAGTAGCAAACACATTCCCCAGACATGACCAAAATGTCCTCTGGGAACGAGAGTAGGAAACTGGTCCTTGTTGAGAACCACTGTTCCAGAATATCCCCAGCAACGCTGAGAAAGAAACCACAGAACTCCATGGAGCAGCTTATGAACAACAGATATAGCCGATTTCTCATTCACAAATGTGGAGTTGAAGCCAAGGTAAGTAAATTGACTTTTATTCCACCTCAATGTAAATTAAGGAAAGAGCCAGGATTAGAACACAGATTTTCTGACACGAAATTCTGCACTTGGCCTTCCTAGAATTTGAAATATCTGCAGAAAGCTAGCAGAGAACCTGACACATAGTAGCAATTCTGCTTATACAGAATGAAGGGTTTAGCTATTTGGGCCATGCCATGTCACTGGACATTTCGGGACCAGTGAAGAACAATGACCCAAGCCTTACAGCATGTGGCAAAGACACTTGTAGAAGTCACCCTGCACCTTGCAGTACTGATTCTAACACTCACCTGCACATCTATGAATCCAAAGTCAATGCAGAAAAATATGACTGGCCAATTTTTGTCTCAATGCTGATAGTCATGCTGTATTTCAAGGCTTTGAAGATGGTAAACATGGGATGACATTTTATATTTCCCAGGGCTTGTGGATGATGGAGCTGTTGAAGAAGCCACGTGTTTCCCCTGTGTTAGGTCCAGTCTCCACCATGCAATACAAAGCTCCTCTAATAGTCGTTATCTGAACAGCACACCTTGAACCTTACTCAAATGTGCTCATGTACTATTACTGCCAGCGTGTTGTCATATTTCTCCGACAAAGTTGTAGGTGGCTCTAAAACTGCTAATAGTAGTTTTCTGCTTCTTTTATGTTTTCTATTATGTCTAGTTGGCACAGTACTGGGCACAAAATAGCAGATGCTCAGATTTGAAAACTGCTAACCATAATTCTATAGAAATGTCTTTAATTTGTTCAGAAACTGGGTGCCCTAAAGTCCATAGTCTTTCTCCCACAGAAAGGCCAAAAGCTGTGATTCTATTTCCTATCCTTATTTATTAATGTGTAGCTGGATGGCACATTATCTGACATCAGAAGCCCGTGGCAACTTTCCAATCTGTGTTTCTAATAGAGATAAATGTCAAGCAGAGGTGGCAAACTGGCTGATAGCCCACCAGAGGCAGCCCTAGGGTAAGTTCTGTTTGGCCATTTATTAAAGGCTGCACAGTGAATGCATCACTAGTTGTGCTCAGTGAACACAAGCAGCTTGGCACCAAGCCCACTTCACAGTTACTTAACTTCTCTGTGCCTCTGTTTCCTTATATGAAAAATGGAAATAATAGGAGTTCCTGCTAATGAGGTTGTTATGAAGATTAAATTAATACACATAAAGTTCTCAAACACACAGCACAAATCAGCTTCTCCATAAATATCAGCTATCATCATTATCATTATCATCACAAAGTCTATTGGAAGGGATCATACCATGAAACACTTGCCTATCAGCCTTTCCAAGGACTAAAGAGTCCCTGAAACCATTTAGCAACCAAATAACCAAACACATAGGCTTAAAGTATAAATTAATTAAAATGCTAAACTCTTACAGATGAAGATTGTCATAGAATTATTCATCACTCAAAATATTAAAAAAAATTATATTTTAGTATTAAATGACGGTATTAAATGATATGAAAAGCCTTTATTCTTCCTAAGTCTCTTTGTTAACTCCAACTCAATTCTGCAAGGTCTCAGGAGACACACTTCCATTACAAGATACCTTAAATTAACCCCAGGCCTCAGCTACCCCAGGTACCCTGGAGCTCCTCTGAAAGACAGAAAACAGCACGATTTTCTTATCTATTTTTAGAAGGAGGTGACGTATACCTAGAGAAAAGACTGTAATCATTAAAAAATTATTTAAAAATTATTAAAATATGCATAGTCCCAGCCTTCCTTCCCTCCTGCTAAAGAAAGTTCTGTGGCTTCTCCCGCCCCTCTGCCCTCTAAGCAGAGAAGCAAGGATAGTTCCTGCAGAACTCTAGCAATGGTTAAGAGGCAGAACCGGAAAAACAATCAAAGAAAAGAGCCTTTGCATCAAAAATATATATTCCCAATTTTTTTTTTAAAGGACTGAATGGCAACCGAACAAAAAGGAGAGGCGAGGGCTCCCCTAGTGGCGCAGTGGTTGAGAGTCTGCCTGCCGATGCAGGGGACACGGGTTCGTGTCCCGGTCCGGGAGGATCCCACATGCCACGGAGCGGCTGGGCCCGTGAGCCATGGCCGCTGAGCCTGCGCGTCCGGAGCCTGTGCTCCACAACAGGAGAGGCCACAACAGTGAGAGGCCCGCGTACCGCAAAAAAAAAAAAAGAGGAGAGATGATTTTGAAGAAGAAAAGAAAACCTGGTTGCTCGTGTGTGCTGGCTGTTGGGGTATAATTCAGTCGGAAGATGAGATTTAATGATGGAGAGTTTGGGGGTAACAGCAGCCATTCATGCAGTGGCTGTTACAATGATAGACACTGGGGAAGATTTCTAATGTGTGTATTAACATACAGCGCTCTCTCCTTCCATTTCCCATGTGACGTTTCCTTAAGAAAAGTAAATTTAAAAATTTTTTCAAATGTGGTTTTCTTTCAGACCATTTACCTTTAAATCAACACCTAGAAAAATACCTAGGCCACGTAAGACTTTTCATGACACGTTATACAAAATATCACACAGTGGTCAAGGAGGAGTTACATTTGAATTGTAAAAATATCCAGGAGTACATATTTAATCAGATTTCAAAGAAGGTGGCATTGTGACTGATATTTAAATTATAGAGGATGATTCTTTTGGAAATGGTTGCTTGGTTGCTGCACTGAAGTTTCTGACAAAGCACAATAGGAACTCTGGGAACCACTAGAAAAGGACTGACATGGCTTCAACCAAAACCCTGGAGGGAAGCTCCAAAGAATTCTCTGCGCCTAACGGTTCCATTTGTGCTTTCATAGGAGGCCGTGGCAGCAGCAGCTTTGTTAGCAGATCCAGCCAGTGCAGCTCCATGGGCTAGAGCCCAGCTGCTTTCTCCCTCCTCTGAAGTGCAATACAAATTAATTTGCCAAAACATCCAAGAGTCCTCTTTGTACTAAATGATGCATGATTAAAAAAACACACACTGGCTACGTTTGCCCTGGCCAGATTCATTATCATGATTTGCTGAACGTTTATGAGCCCACCACTATTTTTGGGTGGCAACAGCTCCGTGAAAGCCAAGAGGATGCTGGAAATGCACCATGCTGCCGCTTCTGGAAGGCAAAGCTTCAGATTTATTTGTTGCCATTTTCAAACACAATATTTCAAAGCCCTCTAAAGGCTTGGGACCTCAGGCTTCCCTAACAACACTATCAATCCTAAACCCCACAGATGCCATGGTCTCAAGTGATCTAGAAGATAATAATAATAGTACCATAAAGTAGCAGCTAAATATCAGCCAATAGAAAAAATTTTGAACACACACATACACACACACACACACACACACACACAGAGACAGACTATGTAAGAGATTAGTCACAGCTTATAAAACATTGATGACTTTTGGTTACTGTGCTTTACTCCTGCAAATGGGAGAAATTCATGCATAACCTATACAGTGGGATGCCTTTAGAGTAAATGAAAGCAGCTGAATAATACAGTTTCATTTGACTTTGAGACTCCTTTCATCTAACATAACTATCAGGTAAAGCATCGCTGCTCATACCCCTTGGGTTGATTAAGTTGTAAAACGAGGCCTGTCGTGTGTGTCCCTCAGAAATTCCTAAGAGAGGGATTCACTGTATCTCTGCCAGCCCCCAGAAAGCTAAAGTCTGGATAGGGACAGACATTGCTCAAGCAATTCCTCCTGACATAAGCATCTCAGGCTCCCATTTTCGGGAAGACGGAGATGCCCTTGTTTTCTTACCTACACCCTTGTCTGCTTTCTGAAAGGAAAGGACATAGCAGGCTTTTACTCGGGAGGCCATGGAAGTCTCTGCTGTAATTAAAAAATACAATGCCAAAGTTAACTCTGCCTCTAGCAAGACAGAGGCTGTGTTAGTCAAAGATCTTTGTCTCCTTCCTTATAGATCATCAAATTTTATTTTTTTAAAAAAATGCAAATATGAAAAACCGCTACAAGGCAGAACAAGAACTGTGTTGAAGAAAAGTCAATAAAACAATTTGCTCTTCAAGGGAGCGGCAGAGGTAATTTCCACTTTGATCCTCTGTATCAGCATCCTGGTTTGTACTTGATTTATTCAACTACTGAGGAGGAATTTCTGCATTCAACTTTTTGATTAAAGCCTGTTTTGTTGGTTGAGGGCAAAAGCTTTCAATTATCCTCATGAAGAATGCCATTACTGTATTCAAAAGAAGTTGCCCCTAAGCCCTGGGATAGGAAGAGTATATGGGTGTATTAATTCATAGGGATGACATGAACTCCTTATAAATCACTTGAACCTGTGAGTCAGGGAGTACATTACAAGTCAAATGAAAACTGCACAGAAGCCAAAATGCATGGCTTTATGCAAAGTTATTCACAGAGTTCTAAGCATTTTTCTTACCAGTTAGACAGCTCTATATTTAAAGAATTTTATAATCAATTCAACTTGCAATTTATAAAAGAGGACACTGAGGCCCACACACATTAATTTACCTAAAATTATCCAATTTACCCAAACTTATCTGCTAGTGGTAGAGCCAGCTTTGCCTCCTAACTCCCAGCCATTCATTCTTTCACCATGAGACAGCAGTAGAGAGCTCTTTAAAAATCACTGCATGCTGAGGCCATGGACAAAATGTCAAAACATCAAGATGATGTGGTCTAGTGATTTAAAAATGAAATCAATCATCTGTATGTTTAAGAGGCATAATGCCAAATAACCAACTGACTAAATGCTTAAAGCTTGGCCGTCACCTAAGTCTTTGTACACTGCTAGGGTAGTTTTAACGAATTGCAGTTTCCCTGTATTAAATGGGGCTCTTCTTGTCCTTTTGGGCTCCTTCCTTCTCAATAGTTCAAAAGAGTCTGTGTCTCCAAAAAGTGAAAAATCATTGCCTTTTTCATGATTGCTAATAAGGTTAATTACCAACATCTTATGGTTGAAACTAGGAAAACATTACACATTGTAGGATTTCTTGGGGAAGGAGGAAACTGCTGACTTGCAGTATCATATTCTACATCAGTGATTACCTCTAGGTGACTCATTATTCTAAGTACATTTACGTAGTAAAAAGCATGTGTTGTGTGACTAGCTGTAACAGAGATGTTTCACGTAGAGCAGGTTGGTGGTCAGAGAACTCATGAGAAAGAGAAACTCTCAGAAGCTTCTTGGGAGTAGGGGAATCACAAAGGTTTCAGAATGGACCCTAACCAGCAAAGGAAAAGCATCTGAGGAAAGTGAGAAAGGTGATGGTGATAACAAGCAAGAAGAAGCAAGCTATGCCACCACTTGTGACCTTAATGGTATAGTGCTATATACCTATGTACCTCCAGCAAAACTTATCAACCCCAGAGATTTGGAGAATCAAGCACAAGTATCAGGAAGGCATGCCTTTGGGCAGGGGGCAGGGGTAGCACAGAAAGGGCGCTCTCTTATTTAGCCCTCATAGACTAGATGTATGTAGCATAAGTTCTAGAATTTGGCAGAATATTGCAAGGAAGCTTTGCTAGATTAATTAATATTGCTTATGTTCATTAAAATTAAGGCTGTGCTAAAAGTGTTTTTCAGATAGTTCCAAAAAGACTGGCAGAGAAGAGACCTTCCAATTTCTAGCTCTTTTTGCTTTCACAATGAATTTTTAGACTTTGACCATTTCAATCAAATGAAATTTCACTGCAGCTTCCTCCCAGCCTCCTAGAGGTAAGGAGTCTTAGTATTTGTGCGTAGTAAAACATACTGTGAAATTAGAAAACAAAAGAAATACAGCTGACCCTTGAACAACAAAGAGGGTTAGGAACACTGACCCCCAGCACAGTTGAAAATCCACCTATAACTTTTGACTCCCCCAAATTTAACTACTGATAGCCTTACCGATAACATAGTCGATTAACACATATGTTTTATGTTATATGTCTTATATACTGCATTCTTATAATAAACTAAGCTAGATTAAAAATGTTAAGAAAATCATAGGAAAAAATATATTTACAGTACTGTACTATGTTTACTGATAACATAAGTTTATATCGTCAGTTCACAAGATGAATTGTCTGTCAGTACCTATATCAATATTGTCTTATATGATACAAAACACTGCAGGTGTTATACATATTACTAACACTAGACATCAAAAACAAAAAGATAATGTGAAACAGAAATTCATATTTATTTACAGGTTAAATGATTCATGGATTGTTAACAAAGAAGCAGCAACATGATTGCTTTACAGTAGCCTAGTGTAATCAATATGATTGCTTCATGGTAGCCTAGCCTATATGCTAATGAATAAATCATTATAAAATTTTTATGGCATACAGTATTACAGTCACATTCATAATACAGTATTAAGAACACTGCTACTTTTTTTTAAAAAACCACTTACCTGTGATGATAAGCTGATATGCAGATTCTCCAATTATAAGAGAAAAGCATACTGTACAGTAATGTAATTCTTTAAAAGCAAAACTATAAAACCATAAGAAAACTAACATATTATTAATTTTATATTAAATATCACTCACTTTATGCCTATGTAAAAATAGGCTATCCACTTTAATACAAATCTCACACATGATGTTCTTCTGAATGTATATTTTTGTATGTACTGAAAAAATCTACATATAAGTGGACCTGCACAGTTCAAACCCATGTTGTTCAAGGGTCAACTGTACTATGGAAATATATATGCAGGGTATGAAAGATAAATACTACCCTCAATATGAGTGAGCACTCACAAATCAATAAGAAAAAATAAAACGCAGTGCAGTCTTTCTGAGTTGAACACTTTTTCACCTTTGGAATTCTTAAATTAGTTGTCTGTATAAGGGTATATAAAAATTTTAAATAAGAGGTTTAATTCTCCTTGTTGAAAATAAAAGATGAGAGTACCTCTCTTCTTTTTCTTAGACTATTCACTTTAGATAACGTAATTTTAAGTGCTTTCTCCTCCTTTTGCAATGTATATAAAACCTTTTGAAAGTAGATAGACTTTTTGTCATCTTGATAACCCCAAAATGCCTTTGGGAGCTATCTCTTTGAAATGCAAACATCAGGAGAGATAGCACCCCTGTTTGCCAGTTTCTGTGGGAAGGTAGGGACATAATTTGGGTGGGCACTTTCTTCCAAGTTGTCCGAAATGTATGAGAAGTCTGTTTTTCTTTGGGATAAAGCTAATGAGCTAACATAGATGGTTTCCCCAATTACCAGGTAAAGTTAGGATGAACTGGGAGTGACAAATGGTGCTGTCAAGTCCTCTTATTTGAGGACTAATTATAGTTTTTCTTGAAAACATGTATATAATGAGTGTAACGGTAGTACAGGATATAGCGAAATGGACAGTCTAATTACCACTGTAAATCTGAGAAGTAGGTAAGAATACCATTTCCTCTATAAAATAATAGTAACAGCAATAACTCCACACACACACTGCTAAATATCCTAACAATTTGCAGTGGATTTTATAGCCCTCATTTCATTTGATTTGGGAAACAATTGTATGCGGAAAGGAGGATAGGTGTGATTATCCCACACCAGAGATATGGAAACCAAGACTCTTAGGACTTATAACTTGCACAACATCTGGCAAGCAGAAAAAAATAGACACTAAGACTCTGACCTTTTGATTCTCATTCTGGCACCTCTTCATTTCCTCACATTATTTCCTAACCCTTAACAATGGAGAAAATGATAGCCACAAAGCCTTTCTCCAAATGATTGTTGCTCACAGTTTCAACCAAGGGACTGACTCAGTCCTACCTTGACTTTCAGAGGCTCCTTGTCTGTGTCTAGACCTGCTTAGTCTTCACTTGCATCTGACTGACATGAAGATGATGTGAATTTGCCACATGGGATTCCTGATGCCTCCTCTCATTTAGTTGCCCCTGTCCTCCAGTTAGAACTCATAGGTGTGACGGCATCACAAACAGACAGCATATACTCTTCTTAGTGTCTCCTTTTCCTAGTTAAGAAAGAAGGGGGAAATTTTATACGCAGAGATTCTTAAAAGACACAAGAAGGTGGGATCTAAAGAGTGTGGAAAAAAGGAGTCAATTTCAGTACTTTTACAAGGAGGTGAGAGGTTAGTTGGAAAAACAGGATATGTATTTGTATTCATTCAATAAACATTCACTGAGCACTTTTTGTGTACCAGGCATCAGTTGTGCAATAATGAATAGGATGTGGACCCTACCTCTGGGACTTCATAATAGAATGAGATAGATAGAGAAGCAAATGAATAATTAATATAATTCCATTTTATAAGTGCTTCAATAACAACATCAACTATTAATAATCATCCAACTAGAAATAGCATATTCATCCAAATAGAAATGAATAGAAAGCTTCACAAAATTCTACATCAGGGCTTCCCTGGTGGCGCAGTGGTTGAGAGTCAGCCTGCCGATGCAGGGGACACGGGTTCGTGCCCCAGTCCGGGAAGATCCCTCATGCCATGGAGCGGCTGCTCCCGTGAGCCATGGCCACTGAGCCTGCGAGTCCGGAGCCTGTTGCTCCGCAACGGGAGAGGCCACAACAGTGAGAGGCCTGCGTACCGCAAAAAAAAAAAAAAAAATTCTACAATCAAATAATAAATGTGCCCAAGATAAACACTTCTAAAAGTGAGAAAAGTAAATAAACAAAGCAATTATTTATTTTGGACTTAATAGAGGGGCCTGAAAAATATTGAGAGTTAAATCCTTTAAAGCTACCATGTTCATACCATAAGCCAGACCCTGAGCTGTGCTATGAATGCAAAAATTGAATAAAACAAAAGGAAGCAGACATGTAAACTCACCATTATAGAAGGTGTGATAAGTGCTATGACAGAGCAAACTAAGTAATGCTATAAGAACAGAGAGGAGAATTTAAATAAAACAGAGAAGTCAAGAGGAATTCCCAGGACGTATGATTCTTAAACTGAGTTTAAAGGGTGAAAAGGAGTTTCCTAGTTGTTAGGGACTGAATGTTTGTGTCTCCTCAAAATCCGTACGTTGTGGGGGCGGTGGAAAGATGGCGGAGGAGTAAGACGCGGAGATCACCTTCCTCCCCACAAATACACCAGAAATACATCTACATGTGGAACAACTCCTACAGAACACCTACTGAAGGCTGGCAGAAGACCTCAGACCTCCCAAAAGGCAAGAAACTCCCCACGTACCTGGGTAGGGCAAAAGAAAAAATTAATTAAAAACAGAGACAAAAGAATAGGGACGGCACCTGCACCAGTGGGAGGGAGCTGTGAAGGAGGAAAGGTTTCCACACACTAGGAAGCCCCTTCGCGGGCAGAGATTGCGTGAGGCGGAGCGGGGAGCTTCGGAGCCGCGGAGGAGAGCGCAGCAATGGGTGCGGAGGGCAAAGCGGGGAGATTCCCGCACAGAGGATCGGCGCCGACCGGCACTCAACAGCCCGAGGCTTGTGTGCTTACCCGCCGAACCCCACCCACTAGCAGAGAGGCTGCCTAAAATCATAATAAGTCCACAGACACCCCAAAACACACCACCAGACGTGGACCTGCCCACTAGAGAGACAAGATCTAGCCTCATACACCACAACACAGCCACTAGTCCCCTCCACCAGGAAGCCTACACAACCCACTGAACCAACCTTAGCCACTGGAGACAGACATCAAAAACAACGGGAGCTACGAACTTGCAGCCTGCAAAAAGGTGAACCCAATCACAGTAAGATAAGCAAAATGAGAAGACAGAAAAACACACAGCAGATGAAGGAGCAGGATAAAAACCCACCAGACCTAACAAATGAAGAGGAAATAGGCAGTCTACCTGAAAAAGAGTTCAGAATAATGATAGTAAAGATGATCCAAAATCTTGGAAATAGAATGGACAAAATGCAAGAAGCAGTTAACAAGGACCTAGAAGAAATAAAGATGAAACAGACAATGATGAACAACACAATAAATGAAATGAAAAATACTCTAGATGGGATCAATAGCAGAATAAATGAGGCAGAAGAACGGATAAGTGACCTGGAAGATAAAATAGTGGAAATAACTACTGCAGAGCAGAATAAAGAAAAAAGAATGAAAAGAACTGAGGACAGTCTCAGAGACCTCTGGGACAACATTAAACGCACCAACATTCGAATTATAGGGGTTCCAGAAGAAGAAGAGAAAAAGAAAGGGACTGAGAAAATATTTGAAGAGATTATAGTTGAAAACTTCCCTAATATGGGAAAGGAAATCGTTAATCAAGTCCAGGAAGCACAGAGAGTCCCATACAGGATAAATTCAAGGAGAAATACGCCAAGACACATATTAATCAAACTGTCAAAAACTAAATACAAAGAAAGCATATTAAAAGCAGCAAGGGAAAAACAACAAATAACACACAAGGGAATCCCCATAAGGTTAACAGCTGATCTCTCAGCAGAAACTCTACAAGCCAGAAGGGAGTGGCAGGACATACTGAAAGTGATGAAGGAGAAAAACCTGCAACCAAGATTACTCTACCCAGCAAGGATCTCATTCAGATTTGATGGAGAAATTAAAACCTTTACAGACAAGCAAAAGCTGAGAGAGTTCAGCACCACCAAACCAGCTTTACAACAAATGCTAAAGGAACTTCTCTAGACAAAAACACAAGAGAAGGAAAAGTCCTATAATAACGAACCCAAAACAATTTAGAAAATGGGAATAGGAACTTCTTTCTTTCTTTCTTCCTTCCCTCCTTCCTTCCTTCCCTCCTTTCTTTCTTGCTTTCTTTCGTTCTTTCCTATTTCCTCCTGCTTCTAATAATTCTCTCTACTTTCTCTCCCTCACTTCAGACCTAGAGACACATACAGACTGAAAGTAAGGGGATGGAAAAAGATATTCCATGCAAATGGAAACCAAAAGAAAGCTGGAGTAGCAATTCTCATATCAGATAAAACAGACTTTAAAATAAGGACTATCAGAAGAGACAAAGAAGGACACTACATAATGATGAAGGGATCGATACAAGAAGAAGATATAACAACTGTAAATATTTATGCACCCAACATAGGAGCACCTCACTACATAAGGCAAAAACTAGCAGCCATAAAAGGGGAAATCGACAGTAACACATTCATAGTAGGGGACTTCAACACCCCACTTTCACCAATGGACAGATCATCCAAAATGAAAATAAATAAGGAAACACAAGCTTTAAATGATACATTAAACAGGATGGACTTAATTGATATTTATAGGACACTCCACCCAAAAACAACAGAATACACATTTTTCTCAAGTGCTCATGGAACATTCTCCAGGATAGATCATATCTTGGGTCACAAATCAAGCCTTGGTAAATTTAAGAAAATTGAAATTGTATCAAGTATCTTTTCCGACCACAACGCCATGAGACTAGATATCAATTATAGGAAAAGAGCAGTAAAAAATACAAACACATGGAGGCTAAACAATACACTACTTAGTAACGAAGTGATCACTGAAGAAATCAAAGAGGAAATTAAAAAATTCCTAGAAACAAATGACAATGGAGATACAACGACCCAAAACCTATGGGATACAGCAAAAGCAGTTCTAAGAGAGAAGTTTATAGCAATACAAGCCCACCTTAAGAAGCAGGAAACATCTCGAATAAACAACCTATCCTTGCACCGCAAGCAATTAGAGAAAGAAGAACAATAAAACCCCAGAGTTAGCAGAAGTAAAGAAATCATAAAAATCAGATCAGAAATAAATGAAAAAGAAATGAAGGAAACAATAGCAAAGATCAATAAAACTAAAAGCTGGTTCTTTGAGAAGATAAACAAAATAGATAAACCATTAGCCAGACTCATCAAGAAAAAAAGGGAGAAGACTCAAATCAATAGAATCAGAAATGAAAAAGGAGAAGTAACAACTGACACTGCAGAAATACAAAAAATCATGAGGGATTACTACAAGCAACTCTATGCCAATAAAATGGACAATCTGGAAGAAATGGACAAATTCTTAGAAATGCACAAACTGCCAAGACTGAATCAGGAAGAAATAGAAAATATGAACAGACCAATCACAAACACTGAAATTGAAACTGTGATTAAAAATCTTCCAACAAACAAAAGCCCAGGACCAGATGGCTTCACAGGCGAATTCTATCAAACATTTAGAGAAGAGCTAACACCTATTCTTCTCAAACTCTTCCAAAATATAGCAGAGGGAGGAACACTCCCAAACTCATTCTACGAGGCCACCATCACCTTGATACCAAAACCAGACAAGGATGTCACAAAGAAAGAAAACTACAGGCCAATATCACTGATGAACATAGATGCAAAAATCCTCAACAAAATACTAGCAAACAGAATCCAACAGCACATTAAAAGGATCATACACCATGATCAAGTGGGGTTTATTCCAGGAATGCAAGGATTCTTCAATATACGCAAATCTATCAATGTGATTAACCATATTAACAAATTGAAGGAGAAAAACCATATGATCATCTCAATAGATGCAGAGAAAGCTTTTGACAAAATTCAACACCCATTTATGATAAAAACCCTGCAGAAAGTAGGTGTAGAGGGAACTTTCCTCAATATAATAAAGGCCGTATATGACAAGCCCACAGCCAACATCATCCTCAATGGCGAAAAACTGAAAGCATTTCCACTAAGGTCAGGAACAAGACAAGGTTGCCCACTCTCACCACTCTTATTCAACATAGTTTTGGAAGTTTTAGCCACAGCAATCAGAGAAGAAAAGGAAATAAAAGGAATCCAAATCGGAAAAGAAGAAGTAAAGCTGTCACTGTTTGCAGATGACATGATACTATACATAGAGAATCCTAAAGATGCTACCAGAAAACTACTAGAGCTAATCAATGAATTTGGTAAAGTAGCAGGATACAAAATTAATGCACAGAAATCTCTGGCATTCCTATATACTAATGATGAAAAATCTGAAAGTGAAATCAAGAAAACACTCCCATTTACCATTGCAACAAAAAGAATAAAATATCTAGGAATAAACCTACCTAAGGAGACAAAAGACCTGTATGCAGAAAATTATAAGACACTGATGAAAGAAATTAAAGATGATACAAACAGATGGAGAGATATACCATGTTCTTGGATTGGAAGAATCAACATTGTGAAAATGACTCTACTTCCCAAAGCAATCTATAGATTCAATGCAATCCCTATCAAACTACCACTGGCATTTTTCACAGAACTAGAACAAAAAATTTCACAATTTGTATGGAAACACAAAAGACCCCGAATAGCCAAAGCAATCTTGAGAACAAAAAATGGAGCTGGAGGAATCAGGCTGCCTGACTTCAGACTATACTACAAAGCTACAGTAATCAAGACAGTATGGTACTGGCACAAAAACAGAAAGATAGATCAATGGAATAGGATAGAAAGCCCAGAGATAAACCCATGCACATATGGTCACCTTATCTTTGATAAAGGTGGCAGGAATATACAGTGGAGAAAGGACAGCCTCTTCAATAAGTGGTGCTGGGAAAATTGGATAGGTACATGTAAAAGTATGAGATTAGATCACTCCCTAACACCATACACAAAAATAAGCTCAAAATGGATTAAAGACCTAAATGTAAGGCCAGAAACTATCAAACTCTTAGAGGAAAACATAGGCAGAACACTCTATGACATAAATCACAGCAAGATCCTTCTTGACCCATCTCCTAGAGTAATGGAGATAAAAACAAAAATAAACAAATGGGACCTAATGAAACTTCAAAGCTTTTGCACAGCAAAGGAAACCATAAACAAGACCAAAAGACAGCCCTCAGAATGGGAGAAAATATTTGCAAATGAATCAACTGACAAAGGATTAATCTCTAAAATTTACAGGCAGCTCATGCAGCTCAATAACAAAAAAATAAACAACCCAATCCAAAAATGGGCAGAAGACCTAAATAGACATTTCTCCAAAGAAGATATACAGACTGCCAACAAACACATGAAAGAATGCTCAACATCATTAATCATTAGAGAAATGCAAATCAAAACTACAATGAGATATCATCTCACACCAGTCAGAATGGCCATCATCAAAAAATCTAGAAACAATAAATGCTGGAGAGGGTGTGGAGAAAAGGGAACACTCTTGCACTGCTGGTGGGAATGTGAATTGGTTCAGCCACTATGGAGAACAGTATGGAGGTTCCTTAAAAAACTACAAATAGAACTACCATATGACCCAGCAATCCCACTACTAGGTATATACCCTGAGGAAACCAGAATTCAGAAAGAGTCATGTACCAAAATGTTCATTGCAGCTCTATTTACAATAGCCCGGAGATGGAAACAACCTAAGTGCCCGCCGTCGGATGAATGGATAAAGAAGATGTGGCACATATATACAATGGAATATTACTCAGCCATAAAAAGAAACGAAATTGAGCTATTTGTAATGAGGTGGATAGATCTAGAGTCTGTCATACGGAGTGAAGTAAGTCAGAAAGAGAAGGACAAATACCGTATGCTAACACATATATATGGAATTTAAGAAAAAAAAATGTTATGAAGAACCTAGGGGTAAAACAGGAATAAAGACAGAGACCTACTGGAGAACAGACTTGAGGATATGGGGAGGGGGAAGGGTGAGGTGTGTTAGGGCGAGAGAGAGACATGGACATATATATACTAACAAACGTAAGGTAGATAGCCAGTGGGAAGCAGCCGCATGGCACAGGGAAACCGGCTCGGTTCTTTGTGGCTGTCTGGAGGGGTGGGATAGGGAGGGTGGGAGGGAGGGAGACAAAGAGGGAAGAGATATGGGAACATATATATATGTGTAACTGACTCTCTCTGTTATAAAGCAGAAACTAACACACCATTGTAAAGCAATTATACCCCAATAAAGATGTTAAAAAAAAAAAAAATCCGTACGTTGAAACCCTATTCCCCCATGTGATGGCATCAGGAGGTGAAGCTCTGGGGAAGTAATTAGGTTTAGATGAGGTCATGAAGGTGGAGCTCCTATAATAGGGGATTAGTATCCTTATAAGAAGAGGAAGAGAGACCAGAGTTCATTCCCTCTCCCTCTCCCTCTCTCTCTGTCTAAGTGCACAAAAAGAAAAGGTCATGTGAACACACAGTGAGACGGCTGCTCTCTGCAAGCCAGGAAGAAAGCTTTCACCAAGAACGGAGTCTGTCGGCCCCTTGATCTTGGACTTTCCAGTTTCCAGAACTGTAAGAAATAAATGTCTGTTGTTGAAGCCACTCAGTCTATGGTATTTTGTTAGGACAGCCCGAGCTGACTAAGAAACCAGGTTAAAATGAAGAAAAGAAACCATTTAGAAAGGAAAAAAAAATAGGAAGTGAAGAAATCACAGATGCTCAAGATAGCATGCCAGGTTTGAGTACTAAAAGAAGGTTGTCATGATTAAAGGGTGGGCATGTATATGGCTTAGTGCAAGAAGAGGGAGCTTCAGAAACAGGAAGCTCAGGAAAGCCTTAAATGCTAAAGTGGGCCCTTCATGCTGAAAGCTACTGAAGGATTTTAAACAAAATAGGATTTATTCAGAATTGCATCTTAGCCTACTCTAGAGGAGGGCTACAGGATGGAGGCAAGGAAGAATAAGTGGGAAATGGAGTGGACACATGTTCTTTGCTTTAGGGACTACTCTTCCCCAATTTTATAATCCTGGCAAAGCCTCATGGTTCAGGTGGGCTGATGGGTCCTCCCCCAGCCCTAGGGATGGACAAGTGGCTTCCTTTGGGGCTAGTTAGAATACTCTTTCACCAACATTTAGGACAGGGCTCAACATACAAGATATGCTTAAAAACATTATTGAATATTATTGGAAATAGCATTGAAGAAGTGATCCAAGGAGTTCCTGGATTCTTGAGGCTTAGGAGTTGTAGTTTATGGCACTATAATAAGCAGCACTGTAACAGGAAAAGATAAGGAGGCAGGTGTTATCATTCAGTCTTCAAATTAGCATCTATTAAGTGCACTCTGCATGCCAAGTGCAAAAGGAGGTGCTGGAATAGGGTTGAGAGAAATATTAATATGAATAAAACACAGTTCTTGGCCTTAAGTATCCTACTTTTAACAAGGGGAAACCTTTATTATTCAAGATCAAAAATTTTAAACACATAAAATGGTACAAATAAAGGAATATGGTCATCCAGACAAAAAACAGGTAAATTGTAGTTGTTGTTGCAGGAATCAGGAAAAACTGTGAAGAAGGGATAGTTTTTGAATTGAGCCTGGGATGGATGAAATTTGGACAGATGGAGATGGGGATAAAATTAGCATTCAATCGAGTCAAGGAGGATGAGATTAGGGTCATTAACTTGAATCCCAAGATGGCAGAAAAGAAAGAATTGCACAAGACATTAAAATTACTTAGGAAAAGGAAGCAAGCAGAGGTAGTGGGAGACAATAGTGCAATCACTTGAAGCATTCAAATTGTAAGAATCAGAATCAGCTGATGGTTCAGAAGGAGCTCTGGAAAGCCAGGAGACTTGTACATGGAGGGAGAGAGGGAGGGAGGGAGGGAAGCAGAGTTTCTACAGAAAGAGGAAAAAGATGAGGAAGGCACCAGATGAAGGACTGCCGCTCCACAATACAAGCAGGGTCCCGCAAGCCACGGCAGAAGAGCAGGCGCAGGAGAGAGTAAGTGGAGGAGCCTGTATGCTGGTCACATCAGGATCCATGTAAGCCTCAGGCTGAAGATGACAGGCGCGAGCAAATTGTTGGCAGAATGCGAATGAGGTCAGCAGAGGCTTGCAGAGTGGAGCAAAGACACCTCAACCAACAGGGAGAGTTTGACTTACAGAAAGACAATCATTCATCTTCTCATTCCT
>NW_006777583.1:137460-139907 GCF_000442215.2 Lipotes vexillifer | reverse complement strand
CAATCATTCATCTTCTCATTCCTGCTGGATCCCTCCAGCACTTTGGTTGCTCAGTCCACAATTCCTCTTTGCACTAGTAAGCAATCACATACACAGTGAGGTAGGATTTAGACTTTTCTTGCTGCGTTTCTTTTACCCTGATGTTAGCTTTCACGTAATGGAAGTTAAGCTCACTGCCATGTTGTAACTGTTGTAACTGTCGATGGCAGAAGGTCCTTGGCATAGTGAGCTTCTGTAAGCGGCAGTTGTCATCCATGGGCTTCCCTAGCTCCTAACTCACCCTTGAGCTGCCCCACCTTACCACCCTCATCCTTTTCAGATGGAACCATTTTCGTCTTCCATAAAGCACAACAGCTGGCATTCCAGTCTAAAACTCCCAGCTTAAAATCCTACCTGGGTGGTATTTCATAACAGATAAACTCCTGCAGAAAATAAGGAATGAGACACTGAGGGAAGGAAAGTAACATTATGGTGTTCCTGCTAAGCACACTGATACATTGCTATTTCATTTTATCTGAATCTTACTAAATGCTGCATCAAGAATTATGGAATAAAACTAGGGTAGGAAATGTTGGGGGAAAAGAAATGTTGAAAAAGGAAATGTTGGGGGAAAATGGGGAAAGAAATGGGGAGTATAAGATCAAATCTTACCCTGTTTAGGAGAATGAAATGAAAAGGAGAAGAGAGGAATGAGACTTAAACCTACACAGCTTCCCTCCCTGTAGGGAAGTGGTATGTGGTACTAAGGCATGATCTGAAGTTGAGGCCTTATGAAGATGTGTGAGAAGACCAGGTTAGTCCAAGCCACAGAGCCTCTAAGAGAGTCTGTAACGGTGTTTTTCTCAAAGGGCATAAGAACAGGCAGTTGCCTCGGTAACCCAAGGGGTAGCCAGAGAGGCACCAATTACAGTTGTGTAAATGTGTCAATGACCCAGCTGGCAGAGCGGGCCTGAAGGAGGAAATGAATAAAAAGTAGAGTGGCAGGGGAGCAGAAAAGGCATTTTGTTACTGCTGTTTTCTGGGTCACTCATGACTGGGCGCTTTAGATATTCTTACTCTCTTAGAAAACATACCGCAGTGACTCACCGAATGCCATAAGCAGTGCAGAGAGGAAATGCGCTTCCATTCTTGCCGTGCTGTTGACATAATGAATTCAAAATGCGAAGTTTCGCCATCATTGCTTGATAAAAGGTGATGTCACGGCAGTTGAGTAAATCCAGTTTTCTTTAAAAGGCATATTTATGAATTTGATAGTGCTACATTAACAGTCCCCTCAAAATATTTCTAAATCTGCTTATATTTATTTTTGTGTCCTAATTGATTTATTAGCATTTGTCTTCTCAAGTTATTTTAGAGTATTTTGTGTGTTTTTTAAATTATTGATACATTTCCTCATAACTGGGCCAAAATCCCTAATTTGGGAATTATTCCTAATAATCTCTACTGATTATGTGATATTAGTGAACAGGGCAGGATGAGAAGCTTTTATCTATTTTCCTCACATAAATGAGGACAGAAACAAAAATGAGAAGTTCGAGCCAAGCAATTGCCCAGGGAGCCAATCCAATTTCTTTTATAATTTTAATCACACAAGTAATATAAGAAATATTCTCCTCATAAAAATTTCAATAATACAAAGCAAAAGTCTCCAGTTACCACAATACCCAATTCCATTTCACTCTTTGGAAGCATTCACTATTGTTAGTTTGGTGTTTACCCTGCAAAACTTTTTCTGTGTTTATACATATATATATACACACATATATAAATGTTATTTAATCTACGTGATGCTATATACTTTCTTCGTTAATATATCTTTGAGATATGGTTAAGTCAAAACATACTAATCTACTTCTTCCTCTTTAACTGCTACGTATCATTTGTACTCAGGTAACACTAGCTACTTTAACAAATAAATCCCCAAATGTCAGTGGCTTGATATAGTAGAAGTTTATGTCTTATTCACCAAATTGTCCAATGAGAGTGATGCAGATTGACAGGTTGTTTTCCTCCATTCAGGAACCTAAGCTCCTTCCATCTGGTTGCCAACCATGTCCTAGGGTCTTCTGATTATATTCATCCTGTAAGTGGAAGAGCATGGAGAAGGTACACGTACTTGTTAAAAAACGTAACCTGGAAGTGACCCATATTCCTTCCACTAATACCACACCACTAACTTCAAGGCAGATTTGGAAATTGCTAATTTAACTCTTCTGCCACTGATAGGTTTTCTCTAGCTTTTGTTCTCACAAGCAGTGCTGGAATGAATGTCTTTGGCCTGCCTTTTTAAGTACGTGGACAAATATTTCTCTAGGGTAGAGAAAAGAGGTATAGAAACGATGGCTCAAAGAACGTGCACAGTTCTTGTCTTAATGGAGACTGACAGATTGCTTTCCAGAAAAGACTATCCCAATGCATACTCCACCAACAATGTATTATTTCCCTAC
>NW_006777583.1:129232-137327 GCF_000442215.2 Lipotes vexillifer | reverse complement strand
TGTTTTATTTCCCTACACGCCACTACTACTATCTGTATCAATCATTTACAGTCCACCAATATGATAAATAAACATATCTAATTGCTCTAATTACATTTCCAAGATTTCACAATTATGTCGAGCATCTGTGAATATGTGTATTGGCTATTTATATGATTGCATCTATGAATGGATTAGTCATAACTTTTGCTAATATTCTGTTTGGTTGTAGGTAAAACAAAATGTTCAAATGGAGCTAACACAGTGCAGTTTTGACCGGAGCCATTAGACAAGAGCTCAACCTCATTTACATCATAAAGTGAGTTGTGAGAAAGCAAAAGCAGGGACTTTCAAAATAGGTAGCTGAGGACCAATTTGGGGATTTAGCTGAACACCCACCTCCAATCCACAAAAGAACTTGGAGAGGCTGAGAAAGAGTGGAAATACTAGAAGGAATAGAAGGGAATTTTGAGGAATGTTTAAGAGAGGTGTAAGAATAAGAGGTATGTTTCTCTTGCTCAAAAACAGTGAAATGGGCTTTAGAGATGCCC
Organism: Lipotes vexillifer; assembly: GCF_000442215.2. Classification (NCBI taxonomy): domain Eukaryota; kingdom Metazoa; phylum Chordata; class Mammalia; order Artiodactyla; family Lipotidae; genus Lipotes; species Lipotes vexillifer. Next base: position 136,797 of record NW_006777583.1, on the reverse strand, counting down.
TCCCCTAACCTAAGCCAAAACTTAACCCTTATCTCGAGCTTGGGGCAAAGGAGCACGCAATCAACCTCAATCACTCCTGAGAAACCTAAGGGGAAGTTGTTGTGGGGAGCCAGCCACTTTGCAGGCAGAAGAGAAGGAGGTCCCTCCTTAGAGATGCATGGAACAAAGCACAGATGTGATTTCCCTGGACCAGGAGTGTTCCATGCAAAGGGGAGAGTTGGCTTGAAGCTATCTGAAATCCTGTTCCACAGGCCACTGGCAGGGGTCAAGGAATCCTAGCAGAGAGAAGCTGGAAGTACATTACTATATGGCTCGAGGCTGAGGAAGGAATAAGAAATAACTTGCCTAAAGAACTCATTTACCATTATCAAGGTGAACTGCCAGAGAGCATATCTCAGTGATGGGGTGGGAGGTCTCCAAAAACTCCATGAACAGGGTGCACTCCACACTGTGCTGATGCCAACACATGACAATATGACTAAGCAAGAACATATGTATATCCCCCTTCCCCTCCCAATCTTTCCCTAATTTCAACCCTGGAGGAGCCACAGTATCCTAGGAAGTGGAAGAAAAAGAGGAAAGCACAGGTTGAGAGTATTGGAGTTATGGGAAGGTTTACCCACATACTAACTCCTGTGTAACTCCTGGGTAGGTTCCTGAAGTTTATACTTTCTACATCATCCAGGTTAAAAACCTCAAGGACAGTGGCAAGGTGAGACCAGGAGAAAAAAGCAGGATGCTCTTCCAAAGCTGCCAAATCAAGTTTTAGCACTAAATTTGTACCAAACTGCAGTGTTCATGAAGATAGAGTGGTACTAAAGAGAGGAGACACACACGTGTCAGTTTGCAACAATGAGGAGGGATGTGAAAGAAACAAAGAGCAGCCGCTCCTCCCAGAGAGGGAGAGGGCCACATGCTCTGTGGGCTTCTCAGGGAGACTCTTTCTGCCCAGTCTACTTCCAGGTCCTCTGAAAAAAAGAGAAAAAGAACTTACCATAAACAGCCAAAGGGATATGAGTTTCCAAGTATGATATTGTTAATTATCTGAATTCAATGGACACATAGTGTCTGCCTACATTTGATATCCTTTCAGCTTGATTTAGTGTGTTTTTAAAGGTACTAGTATATTTAAACTGCTTAGAAATGGGAATGCTCAATAAATGATATTATTATCATTATTACTGTTATTAAAAACAATCAGATTCTGTATGAACAAAAACTATCTGGTAGACGATTTTGGTCAATGTCCCCATAGTCACTGAATTGCAATGCAAGTTTCTATTTCATTAAAAATTGTCATTGTTGTGGTCTCCTGGAAAGATGTGTGTATGTGTGTGTGTGCATGTATAAAATTTCAAATGATTGCTGAAATAACCCAGATGAACCCATACTATCAAAACAGAACCTATAATTCTGCAAGGTAGAGATTGCTGCATTACTGTGAGAGCCAGGTGTTGACGTTAACAGTATACCTCAAAGCCACCTATTCTTTCCTAGTAATTGTGTGTTTAAAATAGCCATGAAAGAATGGATATAGAGTAAAGCAAGCTGGAGAGAGCTTTACTATGGGTAATGAGAAGGCAAGGCATAATAAACTCAGGCAGGGAGAAGTGATTCAAAACAAGAAGTCTGTGCAAAAACAGACTTGGGTGAAATAGGTGACTGACAGTCTCCAGCTAATCATGAATTTTCAGCAATTGACAGCAGCAAAACCCAACTCTATTCAGTCACCAGTCCCCAGGGAGATATCTGGACAAAAAGGCCTGGCAAGGCTGCCTGCACCGGTGGAGGCAACTTAGAGCAAATGATGGGCAGTGCCGGGAACGGAAAGCCTGTTAGATGTGCCATCATGGACTCGTGTGGATTTGCTCTTTCACTTTGCTTGCCGAAACTGGTCAGAAAAAAACCCTGGAATGCTCAAAGCCTTCCTAGTAATTGAGATCAGTTTATCTAAATGAAGGGGGAAATGGCACTGATTTATTTAGCACTATCCGTTTTAAGAAAAGTAGTAATAATCAGCATAGTCACCTCTTCTTGGCAATTCAGAAAAATTTCTGAGTTGCCAGAAACTCAAGTTCTTAGGAACAGGGCTTCCTAGAAACATCAGATATAGGAAACTAAATGTCTCCCGCTTATGTCTAGAAGGTGAGTATTGTGGGAAGAGAGAAGGGACAAACGCACCAGCCACAACTAGATCAAAGTCTAGCAGACCTCACTAGCAGGCACATAGTAGGTACTTCCTTAATATTAATGTTAACCATTTGACCCGTAAAGGCTTTATTTTCTTAATATTTTATATCCGTCAGCATAAACTTGCTATCAGACAATTAAGAGGTGGTGGTTAATCTCTCAGAGTCTGCAAACAGAGACGTTGAGTATTCTTACTCAGTGAACAGGCAGGCCATCACAAGAGACCCTGTATTTTCCAATCTACAATCTCGATATGTACAGAAAGACTCACTTGCCTTCTTCTGTATGGGCTAGAATAGAATTCTGCCCAGTTAGAGGCCCAGCAAAAGCAAGACTGAGGGGGTAGAAGGTGTGGGTAATGGAGGAAAAGCACCTGGAGAACTTTGGGCACGGTTCAGAGGTGATCAGACGAGGTGGCACAATCTCTTTGTCCTTTCTACAGGCTCACCTACGCTGCACTGTGTTATCAAGGACAGACAAGATGTTTAGCATGGCAGCGCTATATGATCACAACACCCATCTCATAATATACAGCATAAGGTTTGTGAGTGTTTAACAAATATTGTTTTTGAAAAAAGAAGGAAGAAAGAAAGGAAAGGAGGGAAGAAAAGATGTAGGGAGGGAGTGAGGAATGGAGGGAGCTGTGGAGAAAAAGAAGAAAGAAGGATTACGTTGCCTTTGAAATCATCTAGTGCCGCTCTCTCATTTTGCAGATGAGTTAACTGAGACCCTAGGAAGTTGGCCAAAGAGAGAGCAGAGTGGTGCCCAGGTCACTGTTGTGCAACTCCGATCTGGCTCTCACTCTTGCTCTCCCCCATGTGAGGACACAGCAGTGAGAAGGCAGTTGTCCATAAGCTATGAAGAAAACTCTCATCAGAACCCAGCTGTGATGGCACCCCAATTTGTACTTCTAGCCCCCAGAGCTGTGAGAAAATAAATTTCTGTTGTTTAAGCCCCCATGTATGACATTTTTGTGGCATCCCAAGCTAAGACACACACACATGTGGAATTCAACCCTACACAAACCACAACAGTCTTTTTTCTTCATTTCCCATCTGGAATACCTTTTCTCATATCCATCCTCCTCCCTACTACATGCCCGCAAACACACTCTGTTACAATTATACACATTCTCCTTGGCCCTCTTTGAATTTCATCACCTTCTGAAACTTCCCAGATCCTGTCCCAGTCAGAATGAATCTGCCATATCTCGACCTACCTAAAATCCAAGATATTATAGAATTGTTGCCTCTTATTAGATTCTCAGGCTATTCAGAAACATGTCTTACTATAGCCCTCACTAGGCTTTCAGCTCCCAGAGGGAAAGGGTCTGGGTCCCACTCATCTTTCATGACTTGTTTTGCCTAGCATCATGTCTGACCCCAAGCAACTTCTCAATAAATATCTGCCTAATTAAATGGAACCAATGATTGAGCACTTATTCAGTCCATAGATGAGCTTCTTCCCAGCCAGAAAAGAGACTAGCAGGTCCCCAAAGAGTTAGTATGCAGCCTTTCCTCCTCTAAGATTTAAGAAACTGCCTGCAGATTTCACCAGCCTTCCAAGCACCAGAAAACCGATGACAACAAATGATGCTGTCAAAGGGCCAGGTCATGGCGGGGGGGGGGGGGGGGGGATGGAAACAGGTATGAGTGAGTGTGTGTGGTGGCGGGGGGCCGGGGGGGGGGGGGGGGGGGGACGCACACACTGTGGAGGCACCAATGGCTGGTCTACCGGTGCAGCGGCCACAGGAGCTTATCAAAGCCACCTCCACATGTCCCCCGCCCTGCCCCCCACCCCCCCATGGAGCCAGTTCAGCCTCGGGCAGAGGGCAGCCTGCTGATTTCTGTCCTCACTCCTAGAGTGATGTCCGTGTCTGTCAATAAGGAGAGGAAGGGTGAATTATTTCAGTGCTGGGCTGCAAGGCATAGAGAGGAACAAAGAGCCACTTGTACTCCTGCAAGATAAGGGAGGAAGAGGAATGGCGAAGCAAGAATAAGAGGCTGGCAAGCCAGGGGTGCACAAATGAGCTGAGCTCCAACTGTGCAGGGAAGGAAGATGGAGAATGACATGCTGCATGTGGAATGCCTCGTTCATTTTAATTCCCAGAGGCAGGTGGAACTATCCAGTATTAAAATGTGAGGTGGGCATAACATCACTAGCCTTGCAATATATACTTTAACATGCTGGCTAAGAATTAGAACCCTGAACTGAATTATAATCTCAGAAACACTCTAATTGGTGCTTCTAGTGAGGTGCTGTGATACATGATAAAACTCTTCCCGTCAGTATGCTGCTTTGTCTTCATATTCCTACCCCTGCCTCCACCATCCTTCTCCCCTTCCCTCCTGCGAGGGCTACCATTCCTCCTAGAACAGCCAACTCAGTTAATGTAGCAGAACAGATGAAAGTCTTGAGAAAGATGCTGGGAACCCTGGGGTAGAAAGATTGAAAAGACAAGGAGAGAAAAGGAAGAGAAACAATCAAAGTTAATCTAAGGCCTGAGAAAGCTACTTTGACATGCTCATTCCTGCATTATCTTTGCCTGACAGCTGCACCTGGTCACCTACTTTCATCCCTGACATAAACAGTCCATATCTGCAATTACCAATGCCCAGGGAGCCAGCATTAGTATGCTGCATACGGTCTGAGAAAAGGTGTAATGCTGGGCTTCCTCCTGCCTTGGAAGTCCCTAGCAGACAGGCCCAGGAACAAAGGGAAAAGAGATACAGAAAAATCGAGCATCTGTTGGAGGCCAGAGCCCATATCTGATGCATTGGGGTCAGATGGCTGTGTCAGAATCAAAGTGGAGGTGAAGAGAGGAGGAGACAACATACAGCTGGTGGCTGAGACTGATGTTTTTTAAATTGGTCTTAAAGAATTAAAAACAGGGCTTTCCTGGTGGCGCAGTGGTTGAGAGTCCGCCTGCCGATGCAGGGGACGCGGGTTCGTGCCCCGGTCTGGGAGGATCCCACGTGCCGCAGAGCGGCTGGGCCCGTGAGCCATGGCTGCTGAGCCTGCACGTCCAGAGACTGTGCTCTGCAATGGGAGAGTCCACAACAGTGAGAGGCCCACGTACCCCCCCCCCCAAAAAAAAAAGAATTAACAATAAGACCTTTGGGCTAACTTTAGGGGTAAGTAAAATGGTAATAACGGGGAAGGGAAGCCAAGCATATGGGGGCAAAAAAGGGAAAATTGCAAAGGAAAAATTATTTAATATTCTCTCCCCTTTACTCTTATATTATCTATCAGCTGATATTTTGTCATCACTTCTTGGCCTAGTTAAAATCACATGCCAGGGCTTCCCTGGTGGCACAGTGGTTGAGAGTCCGCCTGCCGATGCAGGAGACACGGGTTCGTGCCCCGGTCTGGGAGGATCCCACATGCCACAGAGCGGCTGGCCCCATGAGCCATGGCCACTGAGCCTGTGCGTCCGGAGCCTTGCTCCGCAATGGGAGAGGCCACAACAGCGAGAGGCCCACATACCCCAAAAAAAAAAAAAAAAAAAAAAAAATCACATGCTATTACACTGCACATAGAAAAGTCCAATGTATCCCACCCAGACAGACGTCAGTCTTAATAAAATCAAGCTCTCTAAACATCTTAGCTTTACGCAGTAACTAAGTCTTATAGGAGGGTGGGAAACTTTTAAAAGTCACCCAATGAGAAAATGATATGAAAGAAAATTGGTAAGAAATATATTAGAACTTAAATGTCCAATAATAGGGGCTGGCTAAAATCAATCGTAAAATACACATTTACTAGAATACTATTCAACCAGTACTTTAGCTCTATAGTTTTGAGCTAGTGATATATTTTCACAAAACACAAGCTTCATAGGGAAGCTGTTGTAGTGTGAGAGTTGCTGAAACTTATAAAACAAGATTTTGTTAATAGTAGGTAGCAGCATTTCTGGCCAGGATGGGAAAAAGTCAGTCCTTGCATCTATATCATGTGGTTGCACAAACACACAAACATTGACTGGCTACTTAAAGCAATTAATCCTAATTCCGCACTGAGGACTAGAGTCCTGGCTCTGATAAACTTTGGGAGATTCTGCAGAGAGTCCTAGTTCGCTCTTGCAATATCTACTTTCCCTCTTCCCTTACTAAATGAAACTTCATTTGTTCCAGTGCAGTAATGTGTCCTGCTAAAAAATTAAAAAGAAATAAAAAAATATTCCCACCTCCCTGGCACATAAGTTGTCTCTAGACAATGAGATCTAAGTGAAAGGCACTGGATAGGACCTCCAGGAAAACTCTGCAGAAAGGAGCTGTCAGTTGGTGTGTATTTTTTGCCCAAGTGTGATGCTGAAGTGGAGTAGTCATCTTGTGACCACGAGGCAGCAAGCATAAGGTCAAAATCCCCACACTAAGAGTGACAGAGTGGGAACACAAGGAGCACCTGGCCCTCAGCTGGCACTGGGAACCACAGTACCTATTCTGAGCCATCTGTCTCCAGACTTCTTGTCACCTACAAAGAAAGAGAATAAGAAAAAGAAATGTTCTTCGGGTTTTCTCTGACTTGCATCCAAGTCTGTTTCTAGTTTTATAGGAGATATCCATCAAAAACTGGGAGAAGTAAAATCCTCCTCTGCCTTCTGCCCAAGCCCCAACAAGAGAAGCTAAATGAAAGTTTGTTGGTTGGTTGTTAGCATACTGGGTTGAATACTGTCCGCCCAAAATTTTTGTCCACCTGTGAACCTGACCTTATTAGGAAATAGGGTTTTTGCAGATGTAATCAAGTGAAGGTGAAGTCACACAGGGTTTGACTGGTGTCCTTATAAGAAGAGAGAAGTTTGGACACGAAGACATATAGGGGAGGATGCCATGTGAAAACAGGTAGAGAGTGGAATAATAAACCTACAAAACAAGAAATGCTCAAGGATGGCTGGTAAGTACCAGAAGTTAGGAGAGAGGCATGGAACAGATTCCTCCTCAGAGCCTCCAGAAGGAACCAACCCTACCAACACCTTGATTTTGGACATCTAGCCTCCAGAACTGTTAGAGAATAAATTTCTATTGTTTTGAGCCACTGAGTCTGTGGCACTAGGAAACTAATACACTTGGTTGGTCCCCTATTTGCAAAGATATATTTGTGTACACCATGTTTCTAGAATGGGAAATTGAGGAATATTAAGAAAACTGAATTATCATCCTTATCCCTATGAGATAGGTCAGAATTCAAGACTCCCTGGAAAATTTTAACTGTTTATTCTGTCTTCTCTCTTATGGATGTGACCAAGAACAGGAAAGAATCTCAGTTTTGCATTTAAAAGTAGAGGCACTAGGGGCTTCCCTGGTGGCACAGTGGTTGAGAGTCCGCCTGCCGATGCAGGAGACGAGGGTTCGTGCCCCGTTTCGGGAAGATCCCCC
>NW_006777583.1:41573-129107 GCF_000442215.2 Lipotes vexillifer | reverse complement strand
ACCCAAAAAAAAAAAAAAAAAAAAAAGTAGAGGCACTAGAGCAATTCTCTGAATGAGACAGCTCTAAATTTTTGGTGATAAGTTAAACAAACACAGATATTACATAATATGAATAATCTAAATGAACAACCTACAGTACATTGCTTGTTGAGTACCCAAATTACACGTCTGAATAGAACTTAAAATGTACTAAGGCAGGGAGCTTTGAAGATGGCGGAGGAGTAAGACGTAGAGATCACCTTCTTCCCCACAGATACATCAAAAATACATCTACATGTGGAACAACTCCTACAGAACACCTACTGAACGTTGGCAGAAGAACTCAGACTTCCAAAAAGGCAAGAAAATCTTCATGTAACTGGGTGGGGCAAAAGAAAAAGGGAAAAAAAGAGGCAGAGGATTCGGGATGGGACCTGTGCCTCTGGAAGGGAGCTGTGAAGGAGGAAAAGCTTCCACACACTAGGAAGCCCCCTCGCTGGGGACGATGGTGGGGAGCTTTGGAGCCTCAGAGGAGAGAGCAGCAACAGGGCTGTGGAAGGGGAAGTGGAGTGAATCCCACACAGAGGATCAGTGCTGACCAGCATTCCACAGCCTGAGACTCTTGCCTGCCCTCCTGGGCAGGTGGGGGCTGGGTGATGACGCTCAGGCTCAGACCCCAGGGAGAAGACTGGGGTTGGTGGCGTGAAGACAGCCTGAGGGGGCTAGTGCACCACAGCTAAGGGAGTCCCGGAAGAAGCCTGGGCCTGCCAGAGAGGCAAGGGACCATTGTTGCGAGGTGCGCAAGGAGAGGGGCAGGCCTGCCATAGGAGCTTCTTTCTCCATGTGCTCACAGACAGCAGGGGACCACCTACACCAGCTCCGAGGGCGGGCACAAGCCACAGCTGCTATCTCGGACCCCAAAGGCGGGCACGACAGCTACCACTGCCACCACTGCCACCAAGGGTCCTATAAGCAAGCTCAGGTCACTACCCACACCTTCCAGGGAGCCTGTGCCTTCCTCCACTGCCAAGGGTCCTGTGATCTGGGGCCAAATTCCCACAGGAGAGTGCACAGCGCATCTGAGGCTGTTGCAACTTCCTGACAGCCTCTGCCGCCGCAGGCACTCCCCACACATCCCAACTGTGACTGCCATATCCCTCCCTCTGCCTGGCCTGAGTGAGCAAGTGAGTCCTAATCAGCCACTGCTTTCTCCCCGTCTTACCGGGACAGGGAACAGACACCTGGGGGTGGCCCACATACAGAGACGAGGCCAAAACCAAAGCTGACCTCCAGTGATGGTGCAACCAAAGAAGAGGAACAGAAATCTCTTCATGCAGCCACAGGAAGAGCAGGTTAAAACCCCGCAATTGGTTCGGTAAACCCTGCACCTGTGGAATATCCGAAGAGACAACAAGTGTTCCCAAAATTAAGGCTGTGGACTTTGGGAGCAACTGTGCACTTTGGGGCGAGTACACACAGGAGTCGGGCGAGGTCAGAGTCTGAGCTGGTCCCACAGGGCCCACAGCAGGCCCACAGACCTACCTAGAGTTTGCTTTCTGTTTATCATTTGTTTTTGGTGTTTTGTTTTGTTCCTTAGTGTTGGTTTTCGTTTTGAGGATTATTTATTTGGTTGCTCCCTTCATTTTTGTTTTCTCTTCGTGTGTGTGTGTTTTTGACTGTTTCATTTTGCTTTTACCATTTGTCATGGGGTTTCATTTGTCTGTTTGTTTTGTTTCTTTTCTTCTTTTCTTCTGTGCCGTGTGGCTTCCAGGGTCTTGGTGCTCTGGATGGGGTTGGGCATGAGTCTCTGAAGTGGGAGAGCCGAGTCCAGGACACTGGACCACCAGAGAACTCCCAGGCACAGGGAATATTAATCAGTGAGAGTCTCCCAGAGGTCTCCATCTCAACACCAAAACCCAGCTCCACCCATTAGCAGACAGGCTGCCTAAAGGCATACTAAGCTCAGAGACACCGCAAAACACAGCACCAGACGTGACCGTGCCCATCAGAGGGACAAGATCCAGCTCCACCCACCAAAACGCAGGCACTGGTACCCCCCACTGAGAAGCCTACACAGTCACTGGACCAACGTTGCCCACTAGGGGAAGACAACAGAAGGAACAGGAACTATGACACTGCAGCCTGTGGAAAGGAGACCCCAAACACAGTATGTTAAGCAAAATGAGAAGACAGAAAAACACAGCAGATGAAGGATCAAGGTAAAAACCCACCAGACCAAACGAAGAGGAAATAGGCAGTCTGCCTGAAAAAGAATTCAGAGTAATGATAGTAAAGATGATCCTAAATGTTGGAAATAGAATGGAGAGAATACAAGAAATGCTTAATAAGGACCTACAACAACTAAAGAGCGAACAAACAATGATGAACAACACAATAAATGAAATTTAAAATTCTCTAGACAGAATCAATAGCAGAATAACTGAGGCAGAAGAATGGATAAGTGACCTGGAAGATAAAATAGTGGAAATAACTACTGCAGAACAGAATAAAGAAAAAAGAATGAAAAGAATTGAGGACAGTCTTAGAGACTTCTGGGAAAACATTAAGCGCACCAACATTCGAATTATAGGGGTCCCAGAAGAAGAAGAGAAAAAGAAAGGGACTGAAAAAATATTTGAAGAGATTATAGTTGACAACTTCCCTAATATGGGAAAGGAAATAGCTAATCAAGTCCAGGAAGCACGGAGAGTTCCTTACAGGATAAATCCAAGGAGAAACATGTCAAGACACATATTAATCAAACTATCAAAAATTAAATACAAAGAAGAAAGTTTAAAAGCAGCAAGGGATAAACAACAAATAATATCCAAGGGAATCCCCATAAGGTTAACAGCTGATCTTTCAGCAGAAACTCTGCAAGCCAGAAGGGAGTAGCAGGACACATTTAAAGTGATGAAAGAGAAAAACCTATAACCAAGATTACTCTACACAGCAAAGATCTCACTCAGATTGGACAGAGAAATTAAAACGTTACAGACAAGCAAAAGCTAAGCAAATTCAGCACCACTAAACCAGCTTTACAACAAATGCTAAAGGAACTTCTCTAGGCAGGAAACACAAGAGAAGGAAAAGACCTACAATAACAAACCCAAAACAATTGAGAAAATGGTAGTAGGACTGTACATATCGATAATTACCTAAAATGTAAATGGATTAAATGCTCCAACCAAAAGACATAGACTGGCTGAATGGATACATAAACAAGACCCATATATATGCTCTCTACAAGAGACCCACTTCAGACCTAGGGACACATACAGACTGAAAGTGAGGGGATGGAAAAAGTTACTCCATGCAAATGGAAATCAAAAGAAAACTGGAGTAGCAATTCTCATATCAGACAAAACAGACTTTAAAATAAAGACTATTACAAGAGACAAAGAAGGACATTACATAAAGACCAAGCGATCAATCCAAGAAGATACAACAATTGTAAATATTTATGCACCCAACATAGGAGCACCTCAATACATAAGGCAAATGCTAACAGCCATAAAAGGGGAAATTGACAGTAACACAATCATAGCAGGGGATTTTAACACCCCAAATTCACCAATGGACAGAGCATCCAAAACGAAAATAAAAAGAAACAAAAGCTTTAAATGACACATTAAACAACATAGGACATTCCAACCAAAAACAACAGAATACACTTTCTTCTCAAGGGCTCATGGAACATTCTCCATGGTAGATCATATCTTGGGTCACAAATCAAGCCTTGGTAAATTTATGAAAATTGAAATCATATCAAGTATCTTTTCTGACCGCAACGCTATGAGACTAGATACCAATTACAGGGAAAAAATATGTAAAAAATACAAACACATGGAGGCTAAACAATATACTACTTAATAACCAAGAAATCACTGAGGAAATCAAAAAATACCTGGAAAGAAATGACAGTGAAAACACAATGAACAAAAGCCTATGGGTTGCAGTAAAAGCTGTTCTAAGAGGGAAGTTTATAGCAATACAATCCTACCTTAAGAACAAAAACATCTCAAATAAACAACCTAACCTTACACTTAAGGCAGTTACAGAAAGAACAACAACAACAAAAACAAAAACCCAAAGTTAGCAGAAGGAAAGAAATCAGAAAGATCAGATCAGAAATAAATGAAAAAGAAATGCAGGAAACAATAGCAAAGATCAACAAATGTAAAAGCTGTTTCTTTGAGAAGATAAACAAAATTGATAAACCATTAGCCAGACTCATCAAGAAAAAAAGGGAGAAGACTCAAATCAATAGAATTAGAAATGAAAAAGGAGAAGTAACAACTGACACTGCAGAAACACAAAGGATCATGAGAGATTACTATAAGCAACTAAATGCCAATAAAATGGACAACCTGGAAGAAATGGACAAATTCTGAGAAAAACACAACCTTCTGAGACTGAACCAGGAAGAAATAGAAAATATAAACAGACCAAATACAAGCACTGAAATTGAAATGATGATTAAAAATCTTCCAATAAACAAAATCCCAGGACCAGATGGCTTCACAGGTGAATTCTATCAAACATTTAGAGAAGGGCTAACACCTATCCTTCTCAAACTCTTCCAAAACAAAGCAGAGAGAGGAACACACCCAAACTCATTCTACGAGGCCATGATGACCCTGATACCAAAACCAGACAAAACGTCACAAAGAAAGAAAAGTACAGGCCAATATCACTGATGAACACAGGTGCAAAAATCCTCAACAAAATACTAGCAGACAGAATCCAACAGCACATTAAAAGGATCATACACCATGATCAAGTAGGGTTTTTCCCAGGAATGCAAGGATTCTTCAATATATGAAAATCAATCAATGTGATACACCATATTAACAAATCAAAGGATAAAAACCATATGATCATCTCAATAGATGCAGAAAAAGCTTTTGACAAAATTCAACACCAATTTATGACAAAAACCCTCCAGAAAGGAGGCACAGAGGGAACTTACCTCAACATAATAAAGGCCATATATGACAAACCCACAGCCAACGTCGTTCTCAATGGTGAAAAACTGAAACCATTTCCACTAAGATCAGGAATAAGATAAGATTTCCCACCCTTACCACTATTATTCAACAGAGTTTTGGACGTTTTAGCCATAGCAATCAGAGACAAAAAAGAAATAAAAGGAATCCAACTAGGAAAAGAAGTAAAGCTGTCACTGTTTGCAGATGACATGATACTATACATAGAGAATCCTAAAGATGCTACCAGAAAACTACTAGAGCTAATCAATGAATCTGGTAAAGCAGCAGGATACAAAATTAATGCACAGAAACCTCTTGCATTCCTATACACTAATGATGAAAAATCTGAAAGGGAAATTAATGAAACACTCCCATTTACCACTGCAAAGAAAAGAATAAAGCACCTAGGAATAAACCTCCATACAGGAGACAAAAGACCTGTATGCAGAAAACTATAAGACACTGATGAAAGAAATTAAAGATGATAGAAACAGTTGGAGAGATATACCATGTTCTTGGATTGGAAGAATCAACATTGTGAAAATGACTATACTACTGAAAACAATCTACAGATTCAATGCAATCCCTACCAAACTACCAGTGGCATTTTTCACAGAACTAGAACAAGAAATTTCACAATCTGTATGGAAACACAAAAGACCCCAAATAGCCAAAGCAATCTTGAGAAAGAAAAAGGGAGATGGAACAATTAGGCTCCCTGACTTCAGACAATACTACAAAGTTACAGTAATCAAGACAGTGTGGTACTGGCACAAAAGCATAATATAGATCAATGGAACAGCATAGAAAGCCCAGAGATAAACCCATGCACCTATGGTCAACTAATTTATGACAAAGGAGGCAAGGATATACAATGGAGAAATGACAGTCTCTTCAATAAGTGGTGCTGGGAAAACTGGACAGCTACATGTAAAAGAATGAAATTAGAACACTCCCTAACACCATACACAAAAATAAACTCAAAATGGATTAAACACCTAAATGTAAGGCCCGAAACTTTAAAACCCTTAGAGGAAAACTTAGGAAGAACACTCTTTGACATAAATCACAGCAATATCTTTTTTGACCCATGTCCTAGAGTAAGGGAAATAAAAACAAAAAGACAAATGGGACCTAATGAAACGTAAAAGCTTTTGCAAAGCAAAGGAAACTGTAAACAAGATGAAAAGACAAGTCTCAGAATGGGAGAAAATAGTTGCAGATGAAATTAATGGACAAAGGATTAATCTCCAAAATATATAAAAAGCTCATGCAGCTTAGTATTGAAAAAACAAACAACCCAATGAAAAAATGGGCAGAAGACCTAAATAGACATTTCTCCAAAGAAGACACACAAATGGCCAAGAGGCACATGAAAAGATGCTCAACATCACTGATTATTAGAGAAATGCAAATCAAAACTACAATGAGGTATCACCTCACACCAGTCAGAATGGCTGTCATCAAAAAATCTTCAAACAATAAATGCTAGAAAGGGTGTGGAGAAAAGGGAACCCACTTCCACTGTTGGTGGGAATGTAAATTGATACAGCCACTATGGAGAACAATATGCAGGTTCCTTATAAAACTAAAAATAGAACTACCATATGACCCAGCAATCCCACTACTGGGCATATACCCAGGGAAAACCATAAATCAAAAAGACACATGCACCCCGATGTTCACTGCAACACTATTTACAATAGCCAGGTCATGGAAGCAACCTAAGTGTCCATCGACAGATGAATGGATAAAGAAGATGTGGTACATATATACAATGGAATATTACTCAGCCACAAAATGGAACGAAATTGGGTCATTTGTAGAGACGTGGATGGACATAGAGAGTGTCATACAGAGTGAAGTAAGTCAGAAAGAGAAAAACAAATATTGTATATTAATGCATATATGTGGAATCTAGAAAAAGGGTACAGATGAACCTGTTTGCAAGGCAGAAATAGAGACACAGATGCAGAGAACAAACGTATGGACACCAAGTGAGGAAAGAGGAGGTGGGATGAACTGGGAGATTGGGATTGACATATATACACTAATATGTATAAAACAGTTGACTAATGAGACCCTGCTATATAGCACAGGAAACTCCACTTCGCTGTGCAGTAAAAACTAACACAACATTGTAAAACAACTATACCCCAATTTAAAAAGTAAATAAATAAATAAAATGTACTAATATTTAAATGATCAACAATAAAAAAATGATTAAATAAATATGGAAACCAGCATCAGTGGCATACCATTATAACTGACACAGAAAATTGTTGGAATGAAATAATGTCTAGATGAAGAACCAAACTGGTTACAAAACAGCATTTATATTATGTTTTCATATGTTGTAAAGAAAAATATAAGATGATAGAAAGTCAAAAATAAAGAAATTGATAAAAATAAAGTACCAGTAGATCTCCCATCCAAGAGAAGCTTAAAATTAATATGACTTAACTAGACCCAACTGTGAGACTTTGCTGATACCTCCAGATCCAAGACTGGGTGTGCAGTAACCCAGTACTTTACAGGACAATGACCAGAGAACATTTGTTTTAAAGAACAGGGCTGGTAACAAGGAAAATATGCCTTCTTCAGCATGGGTTTAAGTAATATGAACTATAGAAGATTAATGTTTATCTTCAGATGCAGGTAATAAATAAGTCTCCCAATCCCTGGTAGAGCAGTGGGTTGAGCCAGAATAGGAAGAATCATATTCATCTTCAGTTATGGGACTGGAGTCCCCCACGAGGCCTGGGACTCTAAGTGTTAAGGAACGTTAATGTTTATCTGCACGAAATTCTGGACTGCTAGACTCAAGAAAGACCAAGAAATGAGAGCTTGCTGTGGCTGGATGGAGTTTTCTGAGAGTAGATGGCAAGCTTGATGGCCTGACAGAACTAAAAAGAAGCTAATTAAGGTAGCCACAAGGCCCCTGTAGACTAAATCAGGACAAGCGTTATCCAAACTCCCTGAGGCTGCAGAGTTCAAATATGTGAGAAGAGAGAAATCTAAGTTGTAGCCGGGAAGCCAAGGAGCCGAAAGTGTTCTATTAAAGGGATGCCAAAGGAGGAAAGCAGGTCAGTGATAGAGAGAGAGGGAAGAGGTATGAAGAATTAGGTTGAACAAGACTTTTTTCTTGCAGGTAGGAGTTGGAGGAGAAGATGACAAGACAAGATTTGCTTGGACTACTTGGCCCTGAAGCAATTCTCTAGCTCTGGAACACAGCCTCCTCCACTACCTTGTTGACTAATGAGACCCTGCTATATAGCACAGGAAACTCCACTTCGCTGTGCAGTAAAAACTAACACAACATTGTAAAACAACTATACCCCAATTTAAAAAGTAAATAAATAAATAAAATGTACTAATATTTAAATGATCAACAATAAAAAAATGATTAAATAAATATGGAAACCAGCATCAGTGGCATACCATTATAACTGACACAGAAAATTGTTGGAATGAAATAATGTCTAGATGAAGAACCAAACTGGTTACAAAACAGCATTTATATTATGTTTTCATATGTTGTAAAGAAAAATATAAGATGATAGAAAGTCAAAAATAAAGAAATTGATAAAAATAAAGTACCAGTAGATCTCCCATCCAAGAGAAGCTTAAAATTAATATGACTTAACTAGACCCAACTGTGAGACTTTGCTGATACCTCCAGATCCAAGACTGGGTGTGCAGTAACCCAGTACTTTACAGGACAATGACCAGAGAACATTTGTTTTAAAGAACAGGGCTGGTAACAAGGAAAATATGCCTTCTTCAGCATGGGTTTAAGTAATATGAACTATAGAAGATTAATGTTTATCTTCAGATGCAGGTAATAAATAAGTCTCCCAATCCCTGGTAGAGCAGTGGGTTGAGCCAGAATAGGAAGAATCATATTCATCTTCAGTTATGGGACTGGAGTCCCCCACGAGGCCTGGGACTCTAAGTGTTAAGGAACGTTAATGTTTATCTGCACGAAATTCTGGACTGCTAGACTCAAGAAAGACCAAGAAATGAGAGCTTGCTGTGGCTGGATGGAGTTTTCTGAGAGTAGATGGCAAGCTTGATGGCCTGACAGAACTAAAAAGAAGCTAATTAAGGTAGCCACAAGGCCCCTGTAGACTAAATCAGGACAAGCGTTATCCAAACTCCCTGAGGCTGCAGAGTTCAAATATGTGAGAAGAGAGAAATCTAAGTTGTAGCCGGGAAGCCAAGGAGCCGAAAGTGTTCTATTAAAGGGATGCCAAAGGAGGAAAGCAGGTCAGTGATAGAGAGAGAGGGAAGAGGTATGAAGAATTAGGTTGAACAAGACTTTTTTCTTGCAGGTAGGAGTTGGAGGAGAAGATGACAAGACAAGATTTGCTTGGACTACTTGGCCCTGAAGCAATTCTCTAGCTCTGGAACACAGCCTCCTCCACTACCTTCCGATATGCACCAGGCCTTTCCCACCCTTTGTCTGTGTGTGTGTGTGTGTGTGTGTGTGTGTGGGTGTGGGTGTGGGTGTGGGTGTGGGTGTGTGTGTGTGGGTGTGTGTTGAGTTATAGCAATGTCTGCCCTGACAAACCCACCAAAACTGAGTACTGGTCTATTCTTGCTTGATGATGTTCTGTTCATCACCTTAATTGTATAGAAGAAACATGTGAAGCCCGGGAGTCGGTGGAAGATCCAGAAACAGATCCAAGTTTCCTTACGTGCAATGCGGTGTCCTCCCACCTGTCCAGGTTGCCTCTCCTGCGTCTAGTAAAGTATCTTAGTTTGAAGGATGTAGGCACTGTCATTGGAAACTGAATTGAAGTTCTCATGTGATGGAAAGCCTACAGATGTCAGGTTTCTTGTAGACAATAAAGATTGCTCCCAGAGTAATTAAAGGCTTAAGAATAAAAGTAGATTGAATGTGAAGAAATTATAGAAAATATAACCAAGTTTAGGCAAAAAGGTTGAGGCAATAAATGTCTTTGCTTTCTCAGATTAACATACTCATTTGGCAATATAAGCTCACTTAATGAAGACCTAGAGGCCATCACATGTAAGATGAAATATTGACGATGGTCATATATATCACCAAAGGCTGAAAACTGAGAGGATCACAAAAATAGAATATGGAAGAGAAGTAATTAACGTCAATAATTCGTACTACTTCCAGATGGTCAAACTAAAGGGCGCTTTTTACACGTCAGAGTATAAACTATGCAGATTTGCCAGTAAAAGACATCACTAAAGAGTGAGACTAGAGCTTATACCCAGTGTAAAACTTTAAATAATTCAGAAGCAAGTTCTTATCTGGAAACACAGAGAACTACAATGACAAACAAAGAGAACTTACTTTCCCAGGTCTCAGCCACCTATGGATATAGAGGGACGCACATAAAAAAAGTTTTAAACCTTACAATTCCACTGCTCTGCACTCTTCATGCACAAGACAGGGTTCATACGGTTCCCGAATCTTAGTTATTTCTACCTCAGGCTGTCTCATGGGAGTTCACATGGTTTCTCTTCACCCAAGCTCCTCTTTATTCTGGTTGCCTGCCCCAGAAAACTACCTGAAAGCAGTGCCTGGCTGTTTACATTGCACCTGATGTCAACGAGGGAATAATCAAGTCCATCCTCATTCAGTCACCCTGCACCAAAACCACCATGCCAGATTCTTCAGGGGCAGGAGAATTCCCAACTTTTCTCCAATTTGTGTGACTATGACAACCATGCCACAAAGCAGTACATCTGAGTTTCCCTCATGGAAAGGAGTGCTTCACCCTGTGCCTGTAAACCTTCTCTCCTTTAGACTCAAGACGTAAGTCTGTGGGCCAGGAAGGGAGAGCAGTAACTGAAAGAAGCACCATGCTACACTCCCCATCTTCATCTCTACTGCAGGTGCCCATGGAATCCTTTGAACAGGCCATGTCGCCCTCACACACGCACTCAGGTAACAGAGTAGGCTGTGCATCCCCTACAAGCCCATTCTTATGCCCTGAATTCCAGCAGTGACCATGGTTCATTCATTCATTCATTCAGTCAGTCAGTCAGCAAATATTGAGAGTCTACACTATGCCGTATAGTAGAAATGCAATAATGAATAAAGGCAGACCTGGTCCCTATACTCATAGAGCTTACAGTCTAGCTGGAGGAGCAAACATTATTCAAAGAATGATACAAATTGACCTAAATGCACAACTACAATGAGAGAAATAAACGGTGCTATGAAAGAGCACACAAGGAGGAAAATCATCTACTCATAGAGAACAAAGAACGTTCCTGAGGAAGCAAGTAAAGAGTTTAATTAGGTGAGGTGAGTGGGACGCGCACTCCAGCCCTAGGGAAGAAGAGTGGAGGAAAGGTTAAGGTAGTAAAGGAGTTCAGACTCAAAACAGTACTGTCCCCATACATGTTGATTCAGTTAATATTACTGATAAGCACTGGGTAGCACTGCTATAATTATTTTTTAAAAAGATATAATCTTTGATCGCAAAGAGCTTAAGGTCTAATAGGAAAGATAGGAAAATTAACTTCTATGGGACTGTGATAACTACCACGAGAAAGTTATACAATAAAGGACTAAGGGATTCCCTCACACTAAAGGGCCAGGCAAGACTTCCTAGTGAGAGGTCAGTGGGAAAGATGGAAAGGATGGGATTTTCAGGAAGAGCACACAGACTCCGCAAAGGCACAGAGGCATGAAACAGCAGGACCTACTCAGGGATCCACAGGAAGTTGAGTTTGCTTTATGGGAAGGGTGTGAGCAGGTAGAGACCAGGAATGTGACAGGAGGTGGGGCTGGACAGGCAGAGAACCAGAGACCCTAAGAGAAGAGGCCTTGCGTGTAACACTAAGGCACTGGAAACTTGTTTGAAAGGGAAAAGAGAGATAATGAACTATTTCCTCTTTTATTTCATTTTGCTTTCTCTCTCACTACCTCCAATGGCAAAATACACTGATTTCAAAAGAAAACCAAAAACCCATAGTGACTGATCCTGACTCTACTTTGTCATTTTCACAGGTTTATTTCCCCTGCTGGATGTTAGCACATAAAATCGCCAGGTGCTTTGCAATGAATGTTACATTTCCCCCAGTTTAGTAAATCAGATTTTTTTTCCTGACTTATTTGCTTTCATTGCACTGCTTTCTGTTTTGGTGGGCAGTAAGCCATTCTGGCACTAGGTAAAATGAATATTTTTAGCAAATGGGTGACGACATGTGTGATATAGATAGATGACAGCAGCTAGGAAGCAGGTTTTTTTTTTCAATATCATGATGTATTTGTTAAACATCAAAAATGAAATAAATATTAAAAGATAGCCTTACTCTTAAAACAAGCTGAACATCTTAGAATACAGATCATTTTTTATTTAAATGTTTAATACAATGTCAGTCACATACAAAAGAATTTATTAACATATTTATGTTGTAACACTCTGGAAGCTACTATCCACTGAACACTTTATAAGTTGCATCTACTTCTCTATCTCATCTCATCCCCATCCCAATAAACCAGAGATAAAGCATGAATTTCATGTTTACCTTTACTTTTAAAAATCAGCTTTATTAAATGTTTATCTCTAACAATGTTGCTTAACTTGTGTGCTTGAACATTATCTTAATGGTATCTTACTGTTTAGGATCTTTTAGAACTTCTCTTTTACTTGACACCAGATTACTAAGATTCATAGGTGACTGAGTATGGCTGTGGATCATTCATTTTCACTGCTGTACAGCATTCCATTGTGTAAATGTAGCACAATTTATATACCCATCTCTTGATAATGGATTTTTTTAAATTCTAGTTTTGGCTATTACAAACTGTTTGCTAAGAGCCTGTCTCCTGGGCACACATACAAACATTCCTAAAAATTAAAACAAGTTGAACATCTTAGAATACAGATCATTTTATATGTTAGGTATACATTAGGTATGGATTACTCAGTTGTAGCGTGTTTCCATGTTCAGATTTCCAAGATAATCCCAACTTGTTTTCCAAAGTGATTTTCTAATTTACCCTTCCAAAACCATTATATAAGAATTCTTATTGATCCATATTCTCTCCAAGACTTTGTGAACTAAAGCAATGACAGTGAAAATGAAAAGAAAAAAAAAAAAAAACAGATTTAGGCTGTATTTAGGAGATTAAACATACAAAGATGACATGGGTAAGAAGGAATAAATGTTTAATACAATGTCAGTCACATACAAAAGAATTTATTAACATATTTATGTTGTAACACTCTGGAAGCTACTATCCACTGAACACTTTATAAGTTGCATCTACTTCTCTATCTCATCTCATCCCCATCCCAATAAACCAGAGATAAAGCATGAATTTCATGTTTACCTTTACTTTTAAAAATCAGCTTTATTAAATGTTTATCTCTAACAATGTTGCTTAACTTGTGTGCTTGAACATTATCTTAATGGTATCTTACTGTTTAGGATCTTTTAGAACTTCTCTTTTACTTGACACCAGATTACTAAGATTCATAGGTGACTGAGTATGGCTGTGGATCATTCATTTTCACTGCTGTACAGCATTCCATTGTGTAAATGTAGCACAATTTATATACCCATCTCTTGATAATGGATTTTTTTAAATTCTAGTTTTGGCTATTACAAACTGTTTGCTAAGAGCCTGTCTCCTGGGCACACATACAAACATTCCTAAAAATTAAAACAAGTTGAACATCTTAGAATACAGATCATTTTATATGTTAGGTATACATTAGGTATGGATTACTCAGTTGTAGCGTGTTTCCATGTTCAGATTTCCAAGATAATCCCAACTTGTTTTCCAAAGTGATTTTCTAATTTACCCTTCCAAAACCATTATATAAGAATTCTTATTGATCCATATTCTCTCCAAGACT
Source organism: Lipotes vexillifer (assembly GCF_000442215.2). Classification (NCBI taxonomy): domain Eukaryota; kingdom Metazoa; phylum Chordata; class Mammalia; order Artiodactyla; family Lipotidae; genus Lipotes; species Lipotes vexillifer. Next base: position 115,279 of record NW_006777583.1, on the reverse strand, counting down.
TTGTGAACTAAAGCAATGACAGTGAAAATGAAAAAAAAAAAAAAAAAAAAAACAGATTTAGGCTGTATTTAGGAGATTAAACATACAAAGATGACATGGGTAAGAAGGAAAAGTCAAGATGACTCAATATTTACTTATTAATATGTACCAATATAATAACTATAATATTTCAATTTGATTATAATTTTTATTTCCCTGATTGCTGAAGAGATTAAACACCTTTTTATGGTTATTGGCCATACACTTACATGTCATTTACCCATTTTTCTATTTTATTTGTGTGTGTATGTTTTTCCTATCGATTGGTAAAAGCTTTCTTTTTATAATCTGCATATTAAACTTTTGCTGGTTACATGTGTGATAAATACATTCTCCTACTTTGTTGTCTTTTCATTTCCTTTATGGTATTTTTTGGTAAATAGAAGTTATTTAATATATTAAAATTAATCAATCATTTCTTTTATGGTTAGAACTTTTTATACCTCATTTATCAAAACCTTCCCTAACCCAAAACTAGAAAAACATTCTTCTATATTTCATTCTTAAAGTGCTTATCTCTTTAAGTTGAATCTTGTGTATGGCATGAGGCAGGAACTCAGTTTCCGTTTCTGGGATGGATATCCAGTTGTCTGAGAATTATTTATTGAACAGTTCTTCTTTTCTCCATTGATCTTCAATGCACCCCCATGCTAGATGTTTTCTGTGGCCCATGGCACCCATTGATTTCCCCTTCTTGCTCTCCCCTTCATCACAAAAGCTAGAAACATAGGAAATGAATTCTCCAAACTTCTTTGCCAGCAAGGTTTGAGGTGTGGTTTAGATGCTCTCAGAGAAATGCACTTATGAAATGTGGAAAACAGGAGGAGGAGGTGGAAACAATTCATTCCCAGCAACAATGGCAGAAGAAATACAGACTGGGTAGGTAGGAAGATTTTTTTAGGAGCCAAAAGGACTCAGAATTCCTATGCTAGTCACCTGTCTTGGGGTCGCAATTTGGAGATGCTGAAGGAGTGTCCCAAAGTTTGCTGACCCCTGGGTAGCAGCCAAATATTTCTGACTCTCTGGATGGTTGTAGCAGTGAATTATAAAGTTAATTCACCCTGGTATCCCAAACCTTTGTACTTCTAGCCCTTCAATAATTTACATAACTCTATTGCCCTGTTTAAATCCTTCCTACTTGAAATACTGAATAGTTTCTGTTCCCCCTATTTTGCCCTAAGAGACAGCCCTCTGTCAAAGATCATTGCTCCATTTATAAGTGGGTCTCCTGGGTTTTCTATTATGTGTTGTTGGTTGGTTTGTCTACCCATGAGGCGATAACACATGCCTTAATTATGGCTTTCAAATAAACTTTGGTATCAATAAAACAAGTATTTACACCCTAATCTTCACAAATGTCTCTGTTGTTCTTAGCTCTTTGCTATTCTATATCTACTTCAGAGTCACATTTTAAAATCTATTTTTTTAAGAAAAAGGTCATAGTTTTTATTACACTTGCATCAAATCTATAGATAAGTTTTGGCGAAATTAGCATGGATCCACCTTTTAGAAGTATCATTCTAGTAATGGTAAGTGTATTAGGTTTGGTGGGTTCAAACCAAAGAAAGAAAAGACCAGCTAGAAAGCTATATAGGCAATTAGTGAAATAAAACAATGACAATGAGAAGGAAGAGATTTATGCTCTGTTCAGGAGATAAAACATGCAAAGATGTACTGGCTAAGAAGGAAAAATCAGGAATGACTTAGGTTTTCTTCTGGGCCTCTGGGTGCTATTCTTTAAGTACAGAAGCAGTCTGCTTAGGAACAAGGACAATATGACTAGTTTGGAGCATGTTGAATTCTGGTGACTAAGAGAGATTCAAGTGAATGAGAGCCTATGAAACTATGCAGAGAGGAACGAGCTGTATATTTAGCGTTATGAGTCACCCATATGAGTGATTTTGGAGCTCAGTGTGGAAAAACATACTCACACTTGGGAAGAAACCTTTGGGGACCCTGTCATTTTAGAGGGATCACAAGAAAAGGAGCCAATGAGGGAGATTAAGAGGAGTGTCCAGAGACATAATAGTAAAACCAGAGAAGAAAACTGTTAGGAAAGTCAAAAGAAGAGAAGTTTAAGAAGTTGTTAACATTGTGAGATAATTAAAAAGAAGAAGAAAAATATCCACTGGATTTAATTACTTGAAGTTAATTGGTGGAAATAATTTCATTGCTGTTTTGGAGACAGAAGACAAATTGTTGTCAGATGAACAGTAAATGGCCAGTGAGGAAGGGAAATGGGGAATGTAAATGGCTGTTCAAGAAGTTTGGCTGCAAAGGGTAAGAGATATACAACAGTAGCTAGAGGGTGATATGGGGGGTCAGAGGATTTTTTTTTAAAGAACATGTTTATATTCGAAGAGAGAAAACAGAATATAAAGCAAAGACCTTGGCTGATGGCCCAAGGTCTCTATCTAGTCAGAAGACAAACTCCAAGACAGGTAGTTATGTAGGTGAATTAGACTTTGGCAGTGAGAAATAGGAAAGACTGTGAAAGCATGGGTCTTGGTGGAAATACATGTTATAGGTGGCTTTGGGTTGTGGGGGTGAGTGACTTCTTGTTTTTCTGAATGAATAAAAAGGCAAATTTATGTGCTGAGAGCAAGAGAAGATGGGGCAGAGGAAGGAATTTGAAGGAAGGAATGAAAGTTCAGAATAGCCATGAAGACAAGAGGGAAAAGCAGCTGACTAGCTGCATGGAGAATGACTCCAGGCAGCACTGAGAGTCCAGCTAAGGTTGAGGGGTTTGTGCGAGCTCCTGCTGACCTTCCCCAGTAGAGCACAGTAACCTGAGGACAATGTGCTTCATTTTATCCCAAGCCCTGCATACAGAATCCTCCATATTAGAGTTAAATTGGATATGTCATGTGATCTCACTTGACTTTTATTGCAAACTGGTGTAGATTAAATTGTAGTTAAGATTGCCACAATTAGACCCTCAGAAAACAGAGGAGAGATTGAACGACAGTATGTGGCAGACTAAAAGTACAGAATATGTGTGTAGGAGAATGTTCTTTACCTTTTGCTGCTTTGGGCTACACCAAGAGGCATTGACATGTGGCCAGGAGCAACAATTATTCTTTAAATAAGGTTTTCAAGTTAGACAACACTATTACTAATGTCAACTGAAAAATGTGTGGGAAAAACTATCATCCAAAGATGGATTCATATAGGATGATGATTAACCAACTCCAGCCAACAGATCAGATATCCTGCTCTTTAAGAAACTTAATAAAACTGTAGGACTTATTGATTTTGTTCTTCCTCTAGGCAGAAATATGCCAAGAATATACACAGAGAAAATAAATAATTTTGAGCTTTCATAAGAAACCTCAAGCTAATGTGGAGTTATAGACTCTCAAAGTGAACCCAGGGATAGGCTGGTTCAGCATGCAGCTAATATTATAAAGATTCAGTGCCAGGTGCTTGTCTTAACAAAGATGAAACACCTATCATATGACCTGGAGGGTTTTTTCCTCTAAAAGGTACCCTGGAGAATGGAGAGAGAAGAGCAAGTTATTACTTGATGTGCTGATAAACCATCTGTGAAGTAGAGATCCATCAGATGTCCCATGAGAGGCAATTCTAGAAGGTTCCAGGGGAATGGTTTGATACTTTGTTAATCACTGAGATGCCAACAGCACAGCTGTTATTAGAAAATGTAAAGGGTTGGGACAGAGAGTTCCAGGGGGGAGCTGTGAAGCACCAGAGCTTATCTTGTTGCCCTGGATGAGGTCAATGGGCATCTGCTACAGTGGCCCATGGGACAGTACTGGCTGAGCTGGTCACCAGTCACCCACACAGCAAATTAAAAATGATTTCCCAGATGAAAGGGAGATTGAAATGAGTAGAAGAATGCTTCTCTATTCATTTTACCCAGGGTACATGTGAACTGCAATCTATAGTAAAACTTAAGCAGAAAAAAGATATAAAAATGTTGAGAGGAGTCAGACCCATTGAGAGGCTGATGGTAGAAGAAAAGTGACTCAGGAGAGAAAAAGAAAGAGAAGAAATTCCTTTGTCTATCCCTACTTAGGCCTCTCTCCTCTTCTTCTACTTCTTTGTTATGGCAAATTCCTTGTTCCCCTGTGTGCCACTGGCCAGGAGGGAGCCATATTGGAATAACATTTCTAGAACTTGTTGCCAACTTTCATCTGCTTCTCCCAGAAGAAGGGATAATTTATCTACCTAGTAGGTACGCCAGAAGGGTAGAAGATAGAAGGGAGCATCTTTAATCTGATTATAGATTATGGAAACCTTCTACAATAAATGTCATATTTAATAAGAGGCTTCTATAGTGACATATTAAAAACGTTCTTCCTGCCTAAGATGAGGAGCAAAACAAGGATATCGTTATTACTGACTCTTTATCACTCACTGGAGGTGCTAGGCAGTGCAATCAGAAATAAAAATAAAACATAATAAGTCTCAGAAACTGTCTTAGTCTTTTTGGGCTGCTAAAACAGAACACCACAGACTGGGTGGCTTATAAACAGCAAAAATTTATTTCTCACAGTTCTGGAGGCTAAAAGTCCAAGATCAAAGCACTGGCAAATTGGTGTCTGGGGAGAGCCCGCATCCTGGTACTCTCATGGCAGAAGGGGGAAGGGAGCTCTCTGGGATCTCTTTTATAAGGGCACTAATTCTGTTCATGAAGGCCCACTCTCATGACCTAATCACCTCCCAAAGGCATATCTTCCTAATACCATAACATTAAACATTATGAATTTGGAGGGAGAGATACAAACACTCAGTCTGTAGCAGGAAGAAAGAAAACTGCTCTAATTCACAGATGATGTAATTATGTTCACTGTAAACTTCTTAAACTATAACCAACAAATTAATAAATTTAACAACGTTTCTCACTATAAGCTCAATATTAACAATCAGTAAATTATATATATAATAGAAGCATATAATTAGGAAGGGTTTTTAAGTGAGAACTTTTACAATAGCATAAAAAAAATCCTCAAATGCATAGAAACAAATTAAAGGAAAAATGTATAAAACTGCCATACAGAAAAGTAAGAAACATAGTGAAAAAAATTTAACACTTAAATACACAGAAGGATATATCACATTATGGATTGGAATAAGCATTATTATAAAACTTCATTTCTTCCCAAACTGATTCAGTACAATCCCAATTAACATTCCAGCTTTAGGGATGAAGTGAGAGAGTGGCATGGACATATATACACTACCAAACGTAAAATAGATAGCTAGTGGGAAGCAGCCGCATAGCACAGGGAGATCCGCTCGGTGCTTTGTGACCACCTAGAGGGGTGGGATAGGGAGGGTGGGAGGGATACACAAGAGAGAGGAGGTATGGGGATCCATGTATATGTATAGCTGATTCACTTTGTTATAAAGCAGAAACTAACACACCATTGTAAAGCAATTATACTTCAATAAAGATGTTTTTAAAAAAATTCCAGCTTTATTTGTGGAAATGGCAAGAGCCAAGAATAGGAAAGACTATCTTGAAGAACAACAAAATGAGAAGCTTTATAGAACCAGATATTAAGACACTACAAATCTTTAGTAATTAAGGAAGCACTGTGCACATGGATAGACAATTAGCTATCAGTGAAACAGAATGGAGAACCTAGAATTAGAATTGAACTTACATGATCTCCTGATATTTGACTAAAGTGCTACGATAATATGGTAGGGAAAAGATGGTCTTTTCAATAAATGGCACTAGATCAATTGCACATACACATGAAGGGAAAATGCAACTTCACCCCACTACACGTTATACACAAAAGTCTATTCCAGATAGATTGTGGATCTATATGTGAAAGATAAAACAACAATTCTAGAAGAATATATAGAGAATATATTAATGACCTTGGGGCAAGCAAAGATTTACTAAACAAGACACAAGTAAATTACTAGTCATAATAAAACATATTGAAAAATTGGACTGTATTGAAAACCATGTGTGAGTAACTATTGAAGCTGGATGTATACATATTCTACGAACCAGAAAGTCTTCTTCTGGGGTATACCTAACAGAAATATGCCCATATGTTCACCAAAGATATGCCCGCAATGTTCTTAAAAATATTATTCATAATAGACTCAAACTGGAAATAATACAAATGTTCATAGACAAGAGAATAAATAAGTGTGGTATATTCCTACAATGGCATATTATAGAACAATGATAAACAAAATTGCTACTACTTGTTGTGACTTGGGTGAATCTCTCAGACATAATATTGAGGGAAAAAGCCAGACACAAAAGTGCGCATATTACGTGATTCCATTTTTATAAAACTGAAAAACACGTTAAACTAATTTATTTGTAGAGAAGACAGAAGAGTCGTTAATTTATATGTGGTGTAATTACTAAGAGTTGACTTGAGGAAGACTGGAGTTTGTAGTGCTCTAATTCTTGATTATGGCCATGTCTACTTAGTAAAAATTCATCAAGTTATCCACTTAAGATTAAGACTTCATTATATATGGTTTATATATCAGTAAAAGTAATATGCAAAGTGAAAACTACAAATAGAAGTTAGATTTCTCTCTCTCTCCCTAAGACTTCAAATGCCTTCTCATATGCAAGCAAGATGAACATATATACCTCTTGCTTTTATAGAATTATGAAGATTTGAAAAATCCATATGTGTTGTTGATTAGTGTAGTGGGGTGTAATGGAAAAAGAATGAAACATCTAGTCCAAGTACTTGAAATCTCATCTACCAGCCTCATGCCCTTGAGAAGTATTTTAATTTTGTTAACTTCAGTTTCTTCATCCATAAAACAATGGTAATAGTACTCCAACTTCGATATCCTCCTTTAACCAGTGTGGAAAACAATTTTCTTTTCACATCTTACCCTAAATTCTTGTTCTTTTTGAAATCTTTTCCTGTTCCTATTAAAGTCCAAGCAGACTTTAACAATCCTTCCCTGCTTCCCCATCTACACTTTGTACATACTTACTTTACAGTATTAGATTTCGTTAGCTTCCACCAGAAGGGAATATGCAGAAGCGTCTACAAGACAAGGATGGTGCTTTTTCATATTTTTATCCCTGGAACCTAGCCCAACCCCTGACACATCAGTGCTCAATAAATACACGATTAAATAAAAGAATTAGTGAATTAATTAATAGGTTTGCCTTACCTATCTAACCAAGTACTGTAGCTTGTGGATTGATATGAATGAAAGGGAAATGCTATATATATGTAAATTATTGCATTCCACTTCACAGGAATAAGTCACAGAATTGTGTCCAGTTTATCTTATTCACTCATAAAGGAATATAGAACATACTAGTTGATTTTTTTTTTTTTTTTTTTTTTTTTGCATGGCATCTTAGTTCCCTGACCAGGGGTCAAACCCTTGCCCCCTGCAGTGAAAGCAGAGAGTCTTAACCACTGGACCACCAGGGAAGTCCCTTGAACATACTAGTTGATTTTTGAAGAGGTAATTTTTTTTTTTTTTTTTTTTTTTTTTTTTTGGCTGCATGGCATCTTAGTTCCCTGACCAGGGGTCAAACCCTTGCCCCCTGCAGTGAAAGCAGAGAGTCTTAACCACTGGACCACCAGGGAAGTCCCTTGAACATACTAGTTGATTTTTGAAGAGGTATTTTATTTATTTATTTATTTTTGCGGTACGCGGGCCTCTCACTGTTGTGGCCTCTCCCTTTGCGGAGCACAGGCTCCGGACACGCAGGCTCAGCGGCCATGGCTCACGGGCCCAGCTGCTTCGCGGCATTTGGGATCCTCCCGGACCGGGGCACAAACCTGTGTCCCCTGCATCGACAAGCGGACTCTCAACCACTGCGCCACCAGGGAAGCCCTTGAAGAGCTACTTTAACTGAAGGGTTTAAAAAACATTCTCAGAGCCTTCACTGAAACTTGTGAACTCTGCAGAAACAGACAGCTGACTGAACACAATAGGAATCCAGACAGAAGTGACAATAAAACACTTGTCATGGAGACAGAAGCAACGTTTAAGACAAGCAGCCCTCAGGTTTGAAATGCAGTCTCACCGTCTACTGCAAAACTCAGCAGATGGGTAAATAACGTGGAAGGAAACCAGCATGTCCTGCCACTACAAATGAGGCAATCAGACTATCTGTTGAACACACATTTATGAATAGCAGTGCTGAAAAGCCTCTTTAGAAAAAGTTATCTGTTTCTTTTGTGCAGAAATGTGTCGCCAAACTGTCCCCTCTTTATGCAGATTGTGGCCTACCTTTTTGCTTTTTTTAAACTTATGGTATATTGGCTAACTTATATTTTTTATCTTAATAAAATAGAAGAACTCTAGACAAACTACATCACATCAGTATTGCCATCAATGCCAACAGCAGCAACATCATCAGATTTTTCCTCCAGACCATTTAACATCACTTTTCAGAACCCAGCACAATGAAAAATGTATGGGAAGGAGCTTAGCTGACTCCAGGGACTGGATCTGAGCTGTAGAACACTTCACCTCCAAGTCAGTAGTTCAAATCCAGCCTGGAGCGAAGAGGATAAAAATATTTCCAGGTGTTATGTGCGTAAATCAAGTTTAAGCCTTGATGCAGCTCCCTGAGGCAAAGGTTCAGCAATATATTTCAGCATCTTGTTCACAGCCCTGAAGCGAGAACAAGGTCTACAGACCCAGGAGTCTAAACCAGCTCTTTATCCCAACATCCAGAGGCATTATTTAGGCCTCACTAAGTGTCCTATCGACCCCTCTCCAGAGGTGCCAAGAAGATTTTCACTTAACATGGCTTCCAAACGCTTAAGCCATTACCTCCCACCACTGGGATGTGGGAAAACAAAGCTGAGAACTTATAAAGAAAAAGCTATTCCCTGTTTTGCTTCTCAAAGAGCAAGATGATTCAGAAAGAACAAGGGGGGGAAAAGAAATTTAAATTCAGAATTACATACTTGCATGTACGTGGCCATGAATACGTAATAATTTCCCTGATAAACTTTAAGATGTTGCCCAGGGAAAATATTCACCCTATTATGAATGTAATGGAGTTCCTATAAATATGATACACAACCTCCTTGCATACCGAATTAGATGCTGGAAACACTGCTGAATCACAAACACCTGTTTCTGAATTTCTGTAAGAACATCAGCTATTGAATCAAAGTGATCACCCGTGGTAGTAAATCATAACAAACTCAAGCTAGATACACCTTATGGGTGAACAGATACATCACCAAGCAAATTAAAATCTTGATATATTACCACTGTTAAAACTTGCCAGACACAATTACATAGACCCTTACATTTCTACTATCACCTCATGCAATTCCTAATGTTTTATTCAGTTCCATTTTCTGAGATAACCTTATCACTTGACTAAAGTAGGTGGTAAAAAGGAATGATGGTCCAGCTATGGCTTGATCAAAAGGAAAAATCCCTAGGCTGCAAATCAGTAATTACTCAGAGGTCCCACCCAGATTCTGCCATCACTACATTGCATAAAAATGTCAACTATCTGGTGTATCTCTTCATCTGCAGAACAAGGGTGGCAAAGGGGTGTAATGAGGAATTCTGGAAGTTTCCTTCCAGCTCTACATTCTAGAAAATGTGAAACAGGCTTTTCAGAGCCTCTTTAAAAAATTTAGTTATTGTAAATCAGCTCTATAAGTCTTTCTTAAGTAAGAGATATTAAAATGTTATTTCTACGCATTAAGTTTGTATTTTAAAAGAGTGAATAGTATATATTAATTGCCAACTGATGTCTAGGAATATTTTTTTCTTCAGTTTACAAGTCTATCTTTATTCCAGATATAATACCGTAAATTAAAATATGCTGGAATCCAAGAATGTCACTTAGCACAATCAAACAAAAACATTAAAAATCTAAACAAAACAATTAATGCTTGCCTCAACTTGGCAAATCACCTGATTCACATTTCTTAATTTCCTCATTTACTCAGCCAATCAATCGGTGTTTATTTAGCACCCAGTATATGCTGCATCACATGCATCACATGCTGCAACTGTGTCAGATGCCACAGTTATAAAGAAAAACAAGCTGCTGTTCCAAAGAGCTTACAACCTCCTGAACAGTTTGACAGAAAACAGAAAATAATCTGTCTACTTAGTTACCCCTGAGGAGGACCAACCCACAAAACTCAATTCAGTAAATCAGGAAGAGACGGTAATTACACATAAGTTTTTTTCTAAGCCAATTATCATTTATTCTGTGCTAACTTGGTGTCAGGAATAGATACAAGTATTGTCTACCTTTTGTAGGTGTGTGGTGTCTCCATAGCATTTGTCTTTGGGCTTATTCTAAAGCCACTTTGTGTTCATCCCTGTTTTTATTTTTTATCCCACTTTAACCCATGTTATTTTGGGGTATTTCATGTATCACTTTAGTCTGCTTGAAATCATTTCTAAAAAAAGGCAGTGTATAAATAAATAAATCCAGACACTACCAAATTTATACAAATATTTAATTCTAGAAGGCTTTGCACAACTTGAATTTTTCTTGTCAAAAAATATCTTCCTTTCTTTAAAATCTTAATTTCCAATTTTAAATCGCCCTTCTTATGCTAAGGAACTGTCCGTGCACTCTGGATGCACTTGTTCCTTCCTCTGTCACGATTAAAATGAGAAAAAAGAGGGGAAGTAATTACCCAGATAAAATTGTGGTGACGTGAGCTTATTCAGAGAGTCTGCACCGAAACGGAAACAGGAGACTTGAAGCAAAGGCCAAAGAAGTTGCCGTCAGCTTTATGCATTCACTTGGAGACAGTGCTCATGCTTGTGTTTCCAGTTATAAAACAAAATTTTCTCATCTCTTAAAATGCCATAATGCCCTTTAGAGTAACCCAGGGAGACACTGTCAGGAACTCTCAGACCACTGCCATATGTGACCTCATTTTACTTCCGCATGACGTAGGCTCACACAGGATTATTCTAAGTGCCTTGGGTAGACTACAAGCAATGAGTTCCTGGGGCAAGGAATGTGTCTGTACAATGTAAACTTCCAAACCTAGAACAGTGCCTGGTGTACAATTAATGCCTGATCAATGTCCAGGATTAAAAACCAATATGGCTCCAGATGACAGTTCAATCAATCAGAAGGTTCCAATGCCTAACACAAGTTCAGAAATATATGAGGGCATAAGAAAGTTTTGTTCAGTGTTTTATGATGGGTACATGGGTTTTATTCCTAATGAATGCTTTGCTGATAAACGAATGCTTGTCTGAAAGTGTATCTTCTTAGGCCTAAATGTTTCTAACTTCTCTGAGCAAGTTCAATATTGAAGTGCTGCAAAGATGATGAAATTATCATCAATTGATAATTTCAATTATCACCTCACCCTTTCTATAAAGTTATTAATACTAAAATAAGCTTGGATGGGGAAGAAGAGGCAGGGAGTGGGATGAAAAGGGAGGTTTCCTTTTTCTGTAAATTTTTGCACCATCCAGGTAAGTTATTAAAATGCTTATCCTTAACTTGATCAAAGCATTAGTTCCTATGTAAATTTTCAAAGGTGTAACTTTCCATTAAAAAATGTCATTTGATTCAGCGTGACTACCATCTGTGGAGATTTAAGGCTATGTATATAGACTACTCACATACTTCAAAAACATTTTAGAAGCTAAAACGTTGATAAAATAACATTTAAATGCTGATTAGAATGCAAAAATTTAATGGTTCAGAATAAAACTGCATTAATGGTGAAAAGCTCTAATGGAGCTAAGAGTATAGAGCAAAGACTTAAGGAAGAATTAAGGTTAAATCAAGAGTAAAATGAATCCTTTTGCAGCTGGGATGACCATTATCCAGCAAAAGGGAAGTCCAGGCACCTGGCCTGATTCCAAGGGATGAAGAAAGTGCTTGCTGCTGTGGACGAGGTTCAAGTAAAGCCACTAGCCTGGCAGACCTACTGTTAGGCTTTAAACACCTGGTGCCACCTTCCCCTTCCCACGGCCTAAGAGTTGATGCATAGGATTTACTTAAATATGAATAGTTCAGAAAGAGAAAAACAAATATCATATATTAATGCATATATGTGGAATCTAGAAAAATGGTACAGATGAACATATTTACAGGGCAGGAATAGAAAGGCAGACACAGAGAATGGTTGTGTGGACACGCGGGAGGGGGGAAGGGAAGGGTGGGATGGATTGGGAGATTAGGTTTGACATGGATACACCATCATGTGTAAAATAGCTAGCTAGTGGGAACCTGCTGTATAGCACAGGGAGCTGACTGAGCTCAGTGCTCTGTGATGGCCTAGTTGGGTGGGATGGGGTGGGGGTGGGAGGTCCAAGAGGGAGGGGATGTGTGTATGCATATGGCTGATTCACTTCGCTGTGCGGCAGAAACTAACACAACATTGTAAAGCAATTATACTGCAATAAAAAAAAAAATTCGACTAGTTTATATTCTGGACTTCATGGGAGTCTGGAGTCATTATAATCAAATCAACGGGACTAAGAATTTTTCGCTCAGTCTAAGCTTCACTGTCAGGTCAATCAAAATTTCTGGACCATTCTATCCAGATCTAACTAAATATCCTGGAGACTGGAGGAAGCGGGGACAGCAGGGTGATAAAATCAGTGTTTCTAGCACAGACCAGACTAAAAGACAAATGTGAAGCCAAAGCCCATTCTTGAAATATTTTATTGTTAGACTCACAATGATGGTCTTAGAACTAACGACTAGGAAGCACCATGAGCAATCAGGAGTCTCCTTAAGGTCATACTGGAAAGAAAATGGAGCCTATTTTGAACTAATTACATTGAAAATGACACCATCGGTTTTTTTTTGCTTTTTTTTTTGCGGTACGCGGGCCTCTCACTGCTGTGGCCTCTCCCGTTGCGGAGCACAGGCTCCGGACGCGCAGGCTCAGCGGCCATGGTTCATGGGCCTGGCCGCTCCACGGGATGTAGGATCTTCCCAGACCGGGGCACGAACTTGTATCCCCTACATCAGCAGGCGGACTCTCAACCACTGCACCACCAGGGAAGCCCGACACCATCGTTTTTAATTTGCCATATCTGCTTACCCTTTTCTTGGCCCCTAACTCTCACACACAAATGATGCAGAATCCTATGTGAACACTTTATTATTTTTTTTAAAGGAAACAGAACAAAAGGCTTTTTACTAAAAATTTTACAAAAATACTTGATCTTGTCACAGGCACTTAGTTTGCCCAACAAACATTTATTGACTATTATGTGCCAAGTCTAGTGCCGACAGCAGCAAAGAAGAAAAAGGAAAAAATATATATATATACAGTACCTGCCCTCATGAAGCTTGTGTTCTGATGACAAAGATAATGAAAAAATAACTATAAATATAGGAGGAGGGTCAAAAATTGGATAGAATATTAGGGGCATAAGTCACAAGGGAACCAGCCTCTTCTGTGGTCCAGGAGAGGACCTGAAGTTTAAGTTGAAATTGGAGAAGTGAGAATGAACAGTGGGGCTGTTCATTAGATGAACAGTGGGGCTAAGAGTTTCCAGTCCGGGGAAATAGCGCATGTGGATTCCCGGAAGCAGGAGAAAGCAGGGCAGACTCCAGGTGCTGAAAGACGAAGAACCAAGAAGAGGCTAAGAGCTCTGCAGTGCCCAATGCTGAAGTTCTGGTAAGCCATGGTAAATTATTTCAGACTTTCTCATAAGTGCCTCAGAAGCCAGCAAGGAATAAGGAAGGATGGCTTAGTGACACCTATTATCATTTCCAGAGGAAAGAAAATTACTACTAATGGTAACCTGCTCTGGAGACATGTTTCAAACATAATGTTTCATTTAAAATTTTGCAACATAGTCACATTTTTGAGAAGAATAACAACAAAGGAAACTTTAAATGAACAGTTTCCTAAAATCAAATTCAAGTGCAAATGTTCCACTGGTTTGCTTTTCCTCTTTAATGTCCATAAATTTTAAGATGAGCCTTCATTAGGAAGCTATGATAATGGATAAAAATGAACATACCAGTCGGATCAGATGTATTTTAGTATTGGTATCTTGATGGTAAAATGGGACTTGACTGTTATTTAGGATCCTTATTGATAGCTTCTTTCATGCTTTCACGCTTTAATCCAATCAGCCAGAACAACTCTTCCCTCGGGGTAGTTATTAAATCAGGTGCAAAGTGAGGTGTTTTAGCTCCTAACCCCAAGGGCTACCCTTAGAGCACTGGAGCAGTCACCTGGAAATCCCAGCTTTTACCAGCTCTATTTATTATACTTATGTTATTTGTTCTTCTAGGTCTCTTCCTCTGGGAAAAGACTCCCAACACATAAACAGTCCCCTCATCCTACTCAAAGAGGAATTCCTTTCGCCGGGGAAAAAACTTTTCATTCCATAGCCAAAGCTTTTACGACAAAAGCTCCTAGAGGAGGTAAGAGTTCTAGGTCAACTATTTCAAGGAGGCTCCTCTACAAGCCTTCCCAGAGTCCTCAAAGATCTCTCTTTACTCTGAAAGCCCTTCCTTACACAATCTTTTTCTTGAACAGGAAGGGACTGCAAACAGGGGGAAGAGGGATTCAAGGTCACTGGATGTCTTGGGGATGACGGAAGAAGAGACAGAAATGTTTGCCTGGTTCCTGGCTCAGGAGAGACTCCTCACTTTCCAGAGGTAGCCCTCTAAGAAAACCATTGGTTTGGTTATTGCTAAGAATATCCTCCAAAATAACAAGAAATACCCAGAGGTTTTTCACCCACCTGGCAAAATTTATGCCAAGACTATTATGGTCACTGAAGGGGGAACAAATAATGTCTTGCCAGGAAATCAAAGCAAGAGAAAAAAAACAAAAAAGTGTCCCCCTCTCCCGCCCCTGCAAACTGCATCACTGTAAGTAGGTGTTTGGCTTCACTGTATTTCAAGTTAAAGTTTCCAAAACAGTTCTGTTCTCTTCTTGAAAGGGCTAATTATACTGATGTTTCCAAAGAAACATGTGATTGTTTCAGTGGTTTTATTAGCATGTTTTCCAGAGAGCTGCTGTGAACTAAAAGCAAGACCAGTTTCATTCAAATAATATTTGGCTGTTTTATTTTCAAACTCTGAAAATAAGAGCATTCATATTTATAGATCCCTGTGTACACACAGAGATGGGCAGAGAAGCAGCCAATGTCTGCCTTTGGCTTTACTTCCAAGGAAACTGGAGGAATTATTCATGCACAAATAAGTACAAATAGCTGTCTTTGCAATAGTATGGAACAAACTTATGAAAATACAGAGATTTCAAGTGTTATCAGTGTGCAAAGGCATGTATTTGTTTAGCTGTTTATGAGATTTGTGAAACTGCACTTTTTTTTTCCTTTGGTGGTACAGACTCTTCACGGAGGCAGTGCCAAATAATGTTTCATTTAAATAGATAGCAAACAACATTGACTGCCATATATTAGCACCAGAAACTCACCATAATAAAAAGAAGGTTTTTCTCACTGGCGCTTTGCAATCAGGGCAGGCAGAGAAAATTCTACAAATGAGGACCCTTCGAGGGAAGTCTCTGCTCCTCTTTCCCAGAAGACTGAATTTCTAAACTGTAGCTGGAGTGCTTCGAGTCATTTTAATTGTGATGATGGCACAAGGGGAGAGGAGCCATTTCCAAGACTGGGGTTGGGTTATTTAGGGACTTAGAGGCCAGTGTCTTACATAGAATTGTACTAGGAATGGAAAAGGCAGCCTAAACACACTGGGGCCTAGCATCCCCATAGCTCACCCCACTTAGCAGTCATGGGGGAAATGCTATATTCCCAGAGGATCTCAAAGATACAATACTCAAACTCAAATTATAACTAAGCCCTGATAGACCCAGGGAAAATTGTTGGCAATATAAAATCACCTAAAATGTTACACACTAAATCTTCCCAGTCCATTTTGAAGTTTAGATGGTTATTTTGAAAGTACCATCCTAATAATCTCAATCATTGGTTGAAAGAAAAGAACAAGCGCTCAGCAGCCATGCAGGAGGAAAGACCTAGCAGCCACCAAGGGGAACAAAGGACGAGGGTGAATTGATCTTAACCAGCAGTCAACGGTTGACGATGTAAAGTGAAATGACCCAGATTTTTTAAGTTATAGGACTGTTTTCTCTGAGGTATTTAGTTCTTTTGAGGTTAAGACAATTTTTGGAAATAAGGAGGACTTCTGTTGTTTTTGCCTTCCCAATAATCATTCTTCTTTCCTCAGTTTTCCTTTGGGAGCAACCTCTCTTGCACTCAATACCACTGTAAGATGTGCTGAGGACTAACCCACTCTGCAGCTCCAGGATTGGGCATTGATCCATTTCTGGGCAGTCAGAAGGTTTGGGCCCCTTGGCTACAATAACTGGTTCGATAATATGCACACACACACACACACACACACACAGCACACACTGGACCTATAAGAGCATGGGAGTGAGTTGTTGGATTTTCGCCATAATTAGGAGGAAAGATCTTTCTCTGGGAAGGTGGTGGGAGATGGTAACTAAGGAGATAGGAGCTAGTAAATCTGAAAACAGAGATGACCGAGGCTAGAGAAATTCTTATTTTGCTTAAGCAGTTTGAATAGTTTCCTGTCACTTGTGATCTACGGAGTAATGACAAACGTAAGAAGGAAAGTGGGATGTCCAAACTTGATAAAGGTTGGGGGGTACGGGGACAGAGCATTCTGTTAAGAGTCAGGGACCCCAAGATCTTATTCTCACTCTACTATTAACTGTGTGATTATGTGTGAATCACAGCCGCCGCCCCCCCCCATTTATGAAATTATGGAAAGAACTGGAAAGTGTTAAGTCCTAAACTTTTTATAAAAATCCCATTCTCAAATCAAATTTTATCCACATCCCGTTACCTGAAATAAATCATAATAACAACAGCAACGGTAAGAGTGCTCATTGAGCATGCACTCTGCAGATATCTTAGTTCTAAATGCTTCCTGTGTATTTTACTCATCTTAATTCTCACAAAATCCTATGAGGTAAGTCCAGGGAAATAAAGTTAAGAACAGAGGGATTAAGAAACTTCCTTCCCCAAGGTCACGTGGCCATACATGGTGGGTCTAGGAGAGGATCCAGTTCCAGGGTCTGTGCTCTCAAGCACTCCGCTTTTAAACAAAGCTCTTCCTCCGCTTTTAACCCAACGGAGGTGGACAGTCCAGAAGCCCATTCCTGAAGCTTCACTTGGAAACCTTAAGGCTCTGAAGAGTTTGATAACTGCAAAATTTTTGACAGCTAATATTTATCCCAACTCAAAATGTTTGCTTACATATATATACACATATGCTCAAGCATACTGGGCCAAACATGTTGCAGCAACCAGTCCTAAGACAATCTGGACAACATTCTGAGGACACCTCTACAAAGCCCCAAAGGGATATTCCCAGCAGTTCAGTGACTAATCCCATTTGGGGGCAGCAGGAAGTCTCAGAGCCAGTTGTCAGGAAAACCATAAGATGGAGAATGTTTGACCTCTGTCAGTATTGTACCTTCTTCTCCCTCATATTTTACCTGAATATACCACATCTGAAATTACAGACAACTTTAGAAGATTGGAAACCAAAACAAGCTTCTGACCACCACTTCTGTAGACCATGTTTCCTGCAAGATCCAGGCAGTTGGAGCTGTGCTCATTGCACTTAAGGACTTAGGGTGGGGGAATCTAGCCACCAGGTGGAATTACAAGACCAGGAAACAGGAGAAAGCTGGAGATGCTCATTTGGCAATAGGTTACTGTTGACATCCTAGGTGTGCTGAAATGCTTACCAAGCAATAAGAAAAAAGAGTCAGTGATTAGAACATCAATATTTAAGTGCTAGAAAGAGGTAGAAACCTAAGAAGGTTTGGTCAGAGAGGTAGAAGAAATATGTTTTGCCTCAATGTGGAGAACTGAGTTCCCCTCTTTTTTATTTTCACCCCTTTCCTGAATCCCTACTCTCATTCCCACCAACTGCCCAGTAGGTGGTTATGTAATGTGTTTGATATATGCTCTTATATCTGCTTATATTATTATAAAATGTATAGTCTTGTTTTATGAATAGGTGAGCTTTTAGTTTACATAAATATTTTTGTGTTGAAATCTTTTTTATTTCTTACTTTTGCCAGCTAATTCTTTTTATTTCTTTTGGTGAAAATCAAATTGGTATTTTACATCAAATTCGTGGCTTCCTACTCTCATGTGGCATTCTACAGTTACACTTATCACATTTAAATTTCCCATTTCCATAATGATGTACACCCAGGTCTCTATAAGCAAACATGCTTGTTCCTGCTTCATCTTACAGTATCTCCTCTTATTCCCTTAAAGGTAATCATTATGTGTATCTTAAATTCTTGATATCTCTGTTCCATCTATTCTGCTTCCATATAGGCTGTTCTGTCTTTTTTCTTGGTTATGCTGTTCACTATTTGATTACGTAGCCTGTGACTTTTTCTTCCCCTGGAGGTATCAGCTATCTTGATTGGTAATGTGTTCACAGTCTGGGTTTGATCACCTCTCACTGTTTTCTGCTTATCAGGTGGTCCTGTGCCTGAGAAAGCCATTCCATTCCTCAGGCCCAAGCACTGCTCTTCTCTGAAAGGTTTTACCTTTCAGCTATAACTGCCTAGACCTGAAAGTGTGAGGAGGTAAAAGAATAAAATGCCTGAAACTGGGCCAGTCAGCCTGCATCTGTGATTACCTGCTCCAAACCCCACCCTTCTCCTAGGTTTTATCCCTCAAACCCCTCCACCACCAAACTGCCACCCATTAGCCATTCCAGGCAGTGTGACAGCAAAGTGTACATCGGGACTCTTCCTGACTATGGCACCTAGCCTTTCTCTACCTTTGCTTGTCATTTCCTATACTTTCTGTCACAATCACACTCCCTCTTCCAGGATTTCTCACAGTCTTTTGTTTTCATTCTTGGGAATCTCCAGGGTTGAGCCGTAGAGCCATCCAGGAAGTTGTGTTAACTCTCTGTCTTGTCAGGTCCAAGACACAATCAAGGACTGGGTTCATCTCCCCACTAGACTCTGTGTCCCTCTGAAGGTAGGCACTGGGTAATTTTATATCCAAACTACCAACTCCTAGATCAATGTCAGTTGAATTACAAAAACCAAAACAAGTTTGTTGAGTGTTAAAGGTTGAATTATATCACTCCCCAAAAAAGGTATGCTGTAGTTCTAACTGCCAGTACCTCAGAATGGGACCTTATTTAGAGACAGGGTCTTTACAGAGGTGATCAAGTTAAAATGTAGTCTTTAGGGTGGCCCTAATCCCAAATGACTGAAGTCCTTATAAAAAAGGGAAAATTTGGACACAGAGAAAGAAATGCATAGAGAGAAGACAATGTGAAGAGACACAAAGTAAAAACAGTTGTCGACAAGCCAAGGAGAACAGATTCTTCCCTAACAGTCTTCAGAAGGAACCAACTCAGGGACATGGACACCTTGATTTAAGACATCCAGCCTCTAGAGCTGTGAGGCAATAAATTTCTGTTGCTTAAGCCACCCAGTTTGTGGTACTTTGTTACGGCAGCCCTAGAAAACTAGTACATACAATGAAAAAATACATGAAGATGTTGAACAAAAGAGGAGAAGGAAGAGAGTACTACAGCAGCATCTGAGGTGGGAGAGCATTTCAAGAAGGAGGATACAATCCTCAGAGCCAGATGCTGCAGATGGTTTAGCAGCATGAGGCAGAAAAATGTCCTTGGACATGACAGTTGACAGTTTTCTTGTGCTTTGTTTCTTAATGTTCTCAGTGAAATCGTTCTTAGTGGGATGGTGAAGGCAGAAGTCCAGTTATAAGGGGATGAGAAGTACAAAGAGCAGTGAGAAAGTGGGAGGAGGATACAATTCTTGGAAAGTTTGAAAATTACGGAAAAAGGAAATAAATCTATAGCTTACAAAGTATTTTTCTGAAAGTCGGAGAATGAAGTCTATTTGTGGGGTGAAAAGAAGAAACCAAAACAAGGAAAGGTTGACAGTACAGTAGTACATAATTAGACAGCCTTTTCCAGACTGCCTCTTTGCTTAGGCATAAACCACAGCACTAACGACAGATTCCACTTTGATCACTGCTAGGCAGGCAACCCTTCTTCCTGACATATCTACAGAATTTTCCTACTTCCGTCAGGCCTCAGAATACAGTTGCCAACTATCTGTATCAAAAGATAAGTTAATAGGGGAGAAGGGAGCCTCCTGTAGAGCACGCTTTACCCTGCTCCTTGCACACCTTTCACTTCTCCCTCCTCTTGCCCCAGAAGGTGTGTCTATCTGTATTCCATCTCTTAGGCACTGGTTCAAAAATTCATTCCAGCTCAGATGGTAGCTAGCTGGCTGGCAATGGCTAAAGGCATGATGGTCTCTGATATAAACATACACACAAGTACACATGGGAATCTGAACTCTTGGAATGCAAAGGCTTCTGGCCCCAAAGAATATAATCCTAAATGATTTATTGGGAAGATAAGAGTTTGGGGCTGGTGATATTTTAGGGCGGGGCACTGTCTTAGCTTAGGCAGCTGTAACAAAATACAGCATCTTAAATAACAGACATTTATTTCTCACATTTCTGGAGACTGGGAAGCCTAAGATCAAGGTGCTGGCAGATTTAGTCCTTGGTGAGGGCTTGCTTCCTGGCTTGCAAACGGATGCCTTCTCCCTGTATCTTCACATGGAGAAGACAGAGAGCTCTGGAGTCTCCTCCTCTTCTTGTGAGGACATTAATCCTATCATGGGGGCTTCATCCTCAAGAACTCATCTAAACCTAATCACCTCCCAAAGGCTCCACCTCCTAATACCATCACACTGGTGATTAGGACTTTAACCTGTGAATTGGCAGGGTGGGGAGCAAACATTTACTCCATAACGGGCACATATATAACCTCGTCTAAATAATATTCCATACCTCTTCTGCTTAATCCACATCCTCTGTCTTTACTGGGAATTCACTAATTTCCAGAGGTGGTATTCTGACCTGTCTTTGAGATCTCAGAGGCAAGCATGAAAGGAGCCAGAAGGCAACTAGAGAGGATTTCGGAGTCAGAAACTCCTGGGTCAAATTTCTTGTCCCACCACCTATTAACCAAGTAAACTGGGAAGAATCACCTAGCATTGCAAATCCTCAATGTCCTCACCTGTAAAATTGCATAATAATAATACCTAAGTCTAAGAGCTGTTATTATGTTTACTAAATGAGATAATACAAATACAGTCCTGGTAAATTTAGGTGAATTGATGGAAGGTATGAATGACTGATGGTAACACTTTGAGGAGCACATTTTGATGAGGGAGGAAACACAGGCAGGGTGGGACCTCTGGGATTACATGGAATCAAAGTATTAGAAGAAAAGATGTCAGCTGCAAAAGGTCAATTTACCTTTTTGCTGATATGACCTGGCCTCCCTGTGGATAAGGTAAACACTGAGGAGAGAGTGTAATTTATGAACCAAGTGCAGTGGGACACAGCCCACTCGGCCACAGCTACTGGGAGGACAGAAGCAGATAAATGTCGCAGAGAAGTCTAACATCCTAAATTCCAGCGACCAGGAAGGCCACTCCCCTCAAAAGGACAATACTGCCCCTGCCAGACTCAATCCCTCCTCCCAACATTGGCTCCAACTCAGCCTTCTGCAAATCAAGCCACCATGGCAAAGTCCGTTCTAAGGAGATTAAAAAAATTAATCCAGATTCCATGGCATCTACACACCCTTACATAGATTTCCACTTTTCCTGACTTGCAGAGCACATGAGAAGCCTCAGACTCATGTTTATAATGCAATTGATCATCCTTATTTTTTTCAGTAAGAAAAGAAGAAATAATACTGTCTAGAGAATTCAGTGATAAAATTCAATGTCAGACTGCAAGTAGTCATTTGGAGCCAAACTATCAAATCTCTTTAAATAGTGAGGTCAGGTGGAGAGCTTGAGTTTTAGAATATGATTCCCAGTTTTATTACCTAGCAACTGTTAAATCCTGTGTAAGTTCAATTATTTCAACCAATACTTATTATCTGTATAATATGCTACTTATTCTCTCAGAGCCTCAGTTTCCCCAACTGAAAATGGGGGTAATAATCCCTATTCCTAAGGTTGTAAGAGTTCAATTATAAAAGGCATATATGACTAAATAACATTTTGAGATAGTAACTTTAGATGTCTACCCACCTTATTCTAGGTATCTACCTTTGTAGTATCACTTAAAACAAGACAAATGAGGGCCTATCCTACCCTAAAATACTTAGTTTTCCCTCCCAAAAGGCAGGGAGAAGGCTCAATGCATATTGCCTACAAGGAAGTATATAGTGTGGCAGAAACAAAATTTGTTTCCTTATAAAACATTCGCCTTCATGACTTTTGTTTCCACAGTCTTAATCCCCACAGTTGACGATGGGAGAAAGAAAGATTTGGGGGGTGGGAGAAACATGAAGAGAAAAAGATTTGCCTCAGGCTAGATTCTCTAGGAATTAAAGGAAAAATAGAGAGATCTTATGGTAGTGAGGAAGGTAGTCTGGGGCCCAACCACGCACTAGGGTCAAAGCAGAACAAAACAACATATGGCTTCATGATACCCCTATTGCAGATGGAATCCTAAGGAACCTCAAAAAAGGTTTCTGTGTCCAAGAGGGGTAGACATAACTGTGTACATGTATTGGTCATGTGGACCAAGCTGCTGGGTGCCTTAGCAGTGGATAATTCAGGGACCAGACAGCTTAGTTCCTGACCCACCAATATCTAGGTACTGGGTAAGTCTCCTAGGACCCTGACATGACCTTAGGTAGAAAACATCAAAAATCACTGTGTTTAAGCCTGGCAGGATGGAAGCTTACAATACAAAGTAAGTTGACTCGTAGACAATAAAAGACTACACTTCACACCCACTAGAATGATTATAATATGAAAGATATCTTTGACCACAATGCTGTGAGACTAGATATTACAGGAAAAAAACCTGAAAAAAATACAAACACATGGAAGCTAAATAATACACTACTTAATAACCAAGAGATCAATGAAGAAATCAGAGGAAATCAAAAAATACCTAGAAACAAAGGACAATGAAACCATGATGACCCAAAACCAATGGGATGCAATGAAAGCAGTCCTAAGAGGGAAGTTTATAGCAATACAATCCTACCTTAAGAACAAAAACATCTCAAATAAACAACCTAACCTTACACCTAAAGCAATTAGAGAAAGAAGAATTAAAAAAACCCCAAAGTTAGCAAAAGGAAAGAAATCATAAAGATCAGATCAGAAATAAATGAAAAAGAAATGAAGGAAATGACAGCAAAGATCAATAAAACTAAAAGCTGGTTCTCTGAGAAGATAAACAAAATAGATAAACCATTAGCCAGACTCATCAAGAAAAAAAGGGAGAAGACTCAAATCAATAGAATTAGAAATGAAAAAGGAGAAGTAAAAACTGACACAGCAGAAATTCAAAGGATCAATGGAGATTATTACAAGCAACTATATGCCAATAAAATGGGCAACCTGGAAGAAATGGACAAATTCTTAGAAAAGCACAAACTTTCCAGACTGAACCAGGAAGAAATAGAAAATATAAACAGACCAAACACAAGCACTGAAATTGAAACAGTGATTAAAACTCTTCCAATAAACAAAAGCCCAGGATCAGATGGCTTCACAGGTGAATTCAATCAAACATTTAGAGAAGCGCTGACACCTATCCTTCTGAAACTCTTCCAAAATATAGCAGAGGGAGGAACACTCCCAAACTCATTCTGTGAGGCCACCATCACCCTGATACCAAAACCAGACAAAGATGTCACAAAGAAAGAAAAGTACAGGCCAATATCACTGATGAACATAGATGCAAAAATCCTCAACAAAATACTAGCAAACAGAACCCAACAGCACATTAAAAGGATCATACACCACGATCAAGTGGGGTTTATCCCAGGAATGCAAGGATTCTTCAATATACGCAAATCAATCAATGTGATACACCATATTAACAAATTGAAGAATGAAAACCATATGATCATCTCAACTGATGCAGGAAAAGCTTTCAACAAAATGTAACACCTATTTATGATAAAAAAAAAAAAAACCCTCCAGAAAGTAGGCAAAGAGGAAACTTACCTCAACATAATAAAGGCCATATATGACAAACCCACAGCAAACATCGTCCTCAATGGTGAAAAACTGAAACCATTACCACTAAGATCAGGAACAAGACAAGGTTGCCCACCCTCACCACTATTATTCAACATTGTTTTGGAAGTTTTAGCCACAGCATTCAGAGAAGAAAAAGAAATACAGGAATCCAAATCAGAAAAGAAGAAGTAAAGCTGTCACTCTTTGCAGATGACATGATACTATATTTAGAGAGTCCTAAAGATGATACCAGAAGACTACTAGAGCTAATCAATGAATTTGGTAAAGTAGCAAGATACAAAATTAATGCACAGAAATCTCTTGCATTCCTATACACTAATGATGAAAAGTCTGAAAGTGAAATTAAAGAAACACTCCCATTTACCATTGCAACAAAAAGAATAAAATACCTAGGAATAAACCTCCCCAAGGAGGTAAAAGGCCTGTACTCAGAAAACTATAAGACACAGATAAAAGAAATTAAAGATGATACAAATAGATGGAGAGACATACCATGTTCTTGGATTGGAAGAATCAACATTGCAAAAATGACTCTAGCACCCAAAGCAATCTACAGATTCAATGCAATGCCTATCAAACTACCAACGGCATTTTTCACAGAACTAGAACAAAAAATTTCACAATTTGTATGGAAACGCAAAAGATCCCGAATAACCAAGGCAACCTTGACAAAGAAAAACAGAGCTGGAGGAATCAGGCTCCCTGACTTCAGACTATACTACAAAGCTACAGTAATCAAGACAATATGGTACTGGCACAAAAACAGAAATATAGATCAGTGGAACAGGCTAGAAAGTCCAGATATAAACCCACACACATATGGCCACCTTATCTTTGATAAAGGAGGCAAGAATATACAATGGAGAAAAGACAGCCTCTTCAATAAGTGGTGCTGGGAAAACTGGACAGCTACATGTAAAAGAATGAAATTAGAACACTCCCTAACACAAAAATAAACTCAAAATGGATTAAACACCTAAATGTAAGGTCAGACATTATAAAACTCTTAGAGGAAAACATAGGCAGAACACTCTATGACATAAATCACAGCAAGATCCTTTTTGACCCACCTCCTAGAGAAATGGAAATAAAACAAAAATAAACAAATGGGACCTAATGAAACTTAAAAGATTTTGCACAGCAAAGGAAACCATAAACAAGACAAAAAGACAATCCTTAGAATGGGAGAAAATGAAGCAATGGACAAAGTATTAATCTCCAAAATTCACAAGCAGCTCATCCAGCTCAATATCAAAAAAACAAACAACCCAATCCAAAATGGGCAGAAGACCTAAATAGACATTTCTCTAAAGAAGATATACGGATTGCTAACAAACCCATAAAAGAATGCTCAACGTCATTAATCATTAGAGAAACGCAAATCAAAACTACAATGAGATATCATCTCACACCAGTTAGAATGGCTGTCATCAAAAAATCTACAAACAATAAGTGCTGGAGAGGATGTGGAGAATAGGGAATCCTCTTGCACTGTTGGTGGGAATGTAAATTGATACAGCCACTATGGAGAACAGTATGGAGGTTCCTTAAAAAACTAAAAACAGAACTACTGTACAACCCAGCAATCCCACTAGTGGGCATATACCCTAAGAAAACCATAATTCAAAAAGAGTCATATACCACAATGTTCACTGCAGCTCTATTTACAATAGCCAGCACATGGAAGCAACCTAAGTGTCCATCAACAGATGAATGGATAAAGAAGATGTGGCACATATATACAATGGAATATTATTCAGCCATAAAAAGGAATGAAACTGAGTTATTTGTAGTGAGGTGGGTGGGCCTAGTGACTATCATACAGAGTGAAGTAAGTCAGAAAGAGAAAAACAAATACCTTATGCTAACACATATATATGGAATCTAAAAAAAAGAAGAAGTAAAAAGAAAATGGTCAGAAGAACCTAGGGGCAAGACGGGAATAAAGATGCAGACCTACTACAGAATGTACTTGGGGATACAGGGAGGGGGAAGGGTAAGCTGGGACAAAGTGAGAGAGTGGCATGGACATATATACACTATCAAATGTAAAATAGATAGCTAGTGGTAAGCAGCCGCATAGCACAGGGAGATTAGCTCTGTGCTTTGTGACCACCTAGAGGGGTGGGATAGGGAGGGTGGGAGGGAGGGAGATGCAAGAGGGAAGAAATAGCGGGACATATGTATATGTATAACTGATTCACTTTGCTATAAAGCAGAAACTGACACACCATTGTAAAGAAATTATACTCTAATAAAGATGTTAGAAAAAAAAAAAGTCATGTACCGCAATTTTCATTGCAGTTCTATTTACAATAGCCAGGACATGGAAGCAACCTAAGTGTCCATCAACAGATGAATGGATAAAGAAGATGTGGCACATATAAACAATGGAATATTACTCAGCCATAAAAAGAAAAGAAATTATTTGTAGTGAGGTGGATGGACCTAGAGTCTGTCATACAGAGTGAAGTAAGTCAGAAAGAGAAAAAAAAACACCGTATGCTAACACATATATAAGGAATCTAAACAAAAAGGTCATGAAGAACCTATGGGCAGGTGGGAATAAAGATGCAGACCTACTAGAGAATGGACTTGAGGACACGGGAGGGGGAAGGGTAAGCTGGGACAAAGTGAGAGAGTGGCATGGACATATACACACTACCAAATGTAAAACAGATATCTAGTGGGAAGCAGGTGCACAGCACAGGGAGATTAGCTCGGTGCTTTGTGACCACCTAGAGGGGCGAGATAGGGCTGGTGGGAGGGAGACGTGAGGGGGGACAAGATATCGGATATATGTATATATATAGCTGATACACTTTGTTGTAAAGCAGAAACTAACACACCATTGTAAACCAATTATTCTTCAATAAAGATGTTAAAAAAATAAAGATATAAAAAGAAAAAATATGAAAGATAATAACGTTGTTGAGAATATGGAAAAATTGGAACCTTCACGTATTGCTGATGGGAAAGTAAATGCTGCTTTGGAAAACAGTTTGGCAGTTTCTTGAAAAGTTAAAACGTAGTTACCATATGGCCTGGAAATTCCATTTCATCTGAGAGAAATGAAAACATATGTAACATGAATGTTCAAAAAACTGCACACAAATTTTTACAGCAGCATTTTCCATAAGAGCCAAAATGTGGAAACCATCCAAATGTCCATCAACCAGTGAATGAATTAAATGTGATATATCCATACAATGGAATATTATTTGGCCATAAAAAAGAGTGAAGTACTGATTCATGCTGCAATGTGGATGAACATTATGCTAAGTGAAGGAAGCCAGACACAAAATTTCATACATTGTTTGATCAATTTATATGAAATGCCTAAAATAGGCAAATCCACAGAGACAGAAAGTAGAATAGAATCTTCTTCTGGGGAGAAGGGGAAGTAGGGGGTGACTGCTAATGGGCATCTGATTTTGGCGTGGGGAGTGGGGATGAAGAAAGTTTCCGGAATTAAACAGTGGTGTTGGTTGCACAACTTTGTGAATATGCTAAAAACCACCAAATTGAACACTTTAAAAGGGTAAATTCTGTGATATGTGAATTGCCATCTCAGTAAAAAAAGGAATATGATATGTTTGCATATTTGAGCTATAGACTCAAATTCACAACTGCAATATATATATATATATGACACTTTTATACAGACCTAGAGCATAATAGGATTTCAATAAATGTGAGCTATTATTAGAAACTAACTCAAGGTAGGATCTGATCACTACAGAAGCGTCAACACTGCAATTTCCCACTAGGTACAAACGGTTAGCTATCTTGAGACAAATGAAAATTCTCTTGGTTTCTACTCCCCAAAGCTGAAGAAATGTATTTCACTCGATATGTGATCCTGATCTGGGGGAAAAAGTTGCTTTTCCATAGCCCCAGCGGTTCTTGAAGAGCCTGCCCAAACAGCAGTGGTAAAGGAAATTTAATCTAACTCATCCCCACTTTATATATTATCATGACTGAAACCCTTTCTGTGCTGATACCCAAAGACTGTCCTAGAAAGGAAAGTATTTCCACTTCAAAGTTTTCTGATACTAACATATGGGCAGAAGAGCAGGAGGCTTGGAGCAGGACTGTGTGACTTAAAGGATCAATGTTTTAAAGGGACTAAGAGGGGGCTTCCCTGGTGGCGCAGTGGTTGAGAGTCCGCCTACCGATGCAGCAGATGAGGGTTCGTGCCCCGGTCCTGGATGATACCACATGCCGCGGAGCGGCTGGGCCCGTGAGCCATGGCCGCTGAGCCTGCGTGTCTGGAGCCTGTGCTCCGCAACGGGAAAGGCCACAGCAGTGAGAGGCCCGCGTACCGCAAAAAAAAATAAATAAAAATAAAGGGACTAAGAGAGCAAGAGTAGACAAATGAAAGCAATAAACTGAGAGTCAGAACAGCACAATTGACGTAGACAGTTCATGCAGGGATTGGGAAAGAAAGAAAATGTCCTTGGAAATGCCCTTCCCGGTTCAAAAACAAGCTTCAGTTCTCCTGAAGAGAGGGAAAGACTTAAAGACTGTAGCACAACTCTGAGATGAAGTATGGCTCCTTTTCTTATGATTGTTAAATGTACAGTCCCCTTATGATGGGAATAATGTTATTACCCTGGAGGGGGCTCCATTATGATGCATACTGGCTCATATTTTCATTTAGAGCAAAAGTTCTTAAGAGTATGACTTATTTCTGAAGGAGTAAAAAGGACTTTGCAAAGAATAGGAGTAAGTCAACATCATTATGGGGCAATGACATAGCAATCTGCTTGTGAATGATTTTTAAAACTACTGCTAATAATATACTTCTTGTATATAGTATTCTCAACAAAGCCACCTTGGGTAATCAAATTAATCCAGAGCAGTGGAAAGGGAAAGGGAATAGGAGAACCTATACCATTACCAGCAATGACCACAATTAATACAAGTACATTAAATAACCCAATGGGACCACTGGACAGCCCTGGCCAATGAAACAGTCATTTAGTTATTTATTGTGGTGTGTAGTAGAGCAACGTAATGGGGGACAATAGTATTACTAAGAAAAGAAAGATGCAAAGACTGAAAACTCAACAATGGAGGTACATCTGTGTGCTCAACTTGGGAATAATGTTCTTTTCTTTACCTCTGATCAAATCACAGCACAGTCACATACAGGCCCCATGTTTAGAATGACTAGTCAATGGAAAACCAAACTCATTGTTATCTAAGCTACTGTAAAACTTACCTGAATGAGGAAGTCACAGTTATTGCTATCAAAGAGCACAAAAATAATACAGAAAAATGTTGGCAATAAGTTGGAAGAAATCATGACACACACATACATAGAAACACATCTCTCAATTTAAATGCTGCCAGGGGTAAAGGGTGAAGAAGTCAGATCCACCGTACACTCCCAGTCAGTGAATGCTACTTCTTACCAATGCGCAAGAGGCCAGATTTTGTGTATCTATGAAGTTGAGTGCATCAGGCCCTCACCTCTAGTTACATGCTTTTGAGAAACCAAGAACACAGGAAGTGTTGCAGAACAAAACCCCACACTGAGCCCAACTAGCCACCTAATCCAATCCCTCCAATTCTCCTACCACTGCTCAGGTCACTAATGGATGATAACCTTCCCTGGTAAGTCCGCTCTATTCACACAGCATCCTCCATTGAACACTAATGGAGAGTGTTCACTCTGAGCTAGTAGTATCTATCACAAACTCTCTGCAAGCTACCCTTAACCTGATCCTCAACCTCTCCGGGTTGCCTTGTAAATAATATACAGACCCACATTCAGTCCATTCAACCAAAAGTAGAGAACTAGATTAGGCAGCGATAGACATTTCTGACATCCTGTACGACCATGCCTGGAGTAATTGAAAGGGTAAGGGCTAAAGGACTTATTTGGGAACATGAATCGTTTTTTAAGAATGTACTAAGCCACATCAAGGAATTCCACTAGGAAAACATAAAGAGGGGCTGTCCTAACTCTGCCTTTGACAGAGTCTCAGGAAAGCCATGTGGCGGATCCATCTATGGCTTTAAAACCAGACTGACTACCCATGCATCATGCACCTGCCAGCTCACAAGGGCAATCCTCAAACACCAGCCAATGTGCAGGCTGTCATTCAGATCTATCTCCCACAACCTCACATTCCCTGATCAATTCCAATTGTTCTTGATGTAATAATGTCTTCCCAGCTCTATTAGTGGCTCTATAACTCCAGTTATGATCCTTCCTTTATCTCCTCCAGGTTTGGCATTTACCTCAGTGGGTGGTCTTCCAGACTTGATAAGAGCCTGCATCTCCAACTCACAGTCAGTCATGAATACAATCAGCCTCTTTCATCTTGGCCTTGTCCTGGCTACTCTGTCAGTGTTCATCTCGGTCATCACTTATTCCTTCATGAAGTCAGGGAAGATTCAGGCACTAAAAAACCAGAAGGAAAAAAATTCCAAAACGAAAGTGAATACCAGCAAAATGAGAAGAACAAACAGCAATTATGAGTTATTAGATTTGATGCCTGAGAGTCCACCAGGTGACTGGAGGGTGAAGGAGTGAGGAGTTAGTGAGAAGTAGACATAGGAAGTATACACTAAGCTTTTAAGAAGCAAAGGTACAGAGAGAATAATGTCTTGAGACAGTATTTGGATTAAAAGAGGGGGTTTTGAAGACTGCAAAGACTTGAGCATTATATGGAGGGTTTATTTTGTAAAATAAGAAGGGCCATTATCACAGGCATGCAGAGATAACAGAAAACAGAAAACAATACAGAGAAATTTTTACAAAGAAAAAGGAAAGCTGAGGGAATTTATGTTCATTTATCTGGATATCTTTAAAGTGAGAGATAAGTCATCTTCTGGGAATAAGGGAAACTGTAGCAGGGTCAGTATCTGACTGCAGTTGCCAGTCAAATAAGATGAATAAATAGTCTGCCAAACAGTTGTAAGGATCCAGTTACAACTATAGAGTATTTGAGAATACAGAAGTGATTTTCCTCAGTAATACTCAGAAGGCAGATCAGACATAAGGAAACTAGAAAGCACTGAAGATTGATCTGGTGAGGACTGAGGGATCTGAAGGTTCTGGTAAATGGCTTTGTTAATGGCTACAGGCCATGAGTCCACATAGAAAGTGCTAAAAGGGGATGGACCCTGAGAATAGGCAAGGAGCTCATGGGGAAGCAAATTCTAGGTTCAGAATGACTAAGTGAAAGGGGAAGAGATGAAAGAACAGGAATTGCCACCAAAGATAAATGGAGACAAAGATGACTGGAATTTTGTAGGTGAAAGGGCTATGAAGCAAAGGTGATAAAATGGTCTCCGTGGAATATGAAAAACCCTTGAAAAGCTGATGCCAGAGGGGAAAAAGGGAGACCAAAAGGCTGAAACTGAGGAAGACAGGAAACTATCCCCATGAACCCATCACCTAGCTCCAACAATTGTCAACATTTTGTCAATTTAATAGGGATCTTTAATCCTTAGCCTCAATATGGCAGGAAGCCCTTGGCAGGGCTGGAGGGAAAACACGGAAAAGAGGAAAACATTCAATAGCCTTAAAGTCAACTAGATAATCAAGAGCACGTTGTTGATAGAGTTTTGTGAGTTGACGCTGACATTTTTCTAATTGATACAGATGAGGAGTTATGAGTATGGTAGTGTGGCAATGTGTGGTGATAGGTCTATAGCGATCCAGAAAAACCCAGGCTGCCGTTTTATATCTTTATCTCTTCTTTCTCTCCTTCAGTGTGTGAGGAATTAGGTAAATGCTATCTGGATGACTAATTCAATTTATTTAATGGTATGTTTGTTTTTGTAAATGGCATGTTAACTATAGTGTGTCATATCAGACAGAAAAGATATGCAAACCAGATTTTAAGTTCAATATTACTGTGATTTAGAGATCATGATTGGCAATCCTGAAGCATGAGAAAAACATTCACCAAGTAGTATAAAAATTATTTCTAAATTCCTCCATTATTTATTCCACCTGTTCTCTGGGTTGCACATGTATATTTTTAACATTGTTCTAGTTTTGTCAATTCTTTGATAGTTTTCTCAGGGAAATAGTGAGTTCAATCAATAACCATTCTATTGCTAAAAATTGGCCTTCTGTGAAAAAAAGTTTTGACTGTCATTCATGGAGAAAGAATCTTTTTCATTTAAAGAGTCCTTTAAATTTAAAGAGTCCTTTAAATTTCAAGGCAAGGAATCATTATTAAAGATTTTGACCTTTATATTATATAAAACTTGATAAATTTTTGTATCAAACTTGGAATACATTCCAAGTACCCTTGAAGAATATAACAGAATAACAGAATTCCTCTCCCCAGTTCAAGGGAAAATTAAATCTTAGTTAACTTTTACTTAGACTGGCCAATGTTTCTGCTTCCATCCATGACAGAAAAACTGACATCAGCCTTGCCTCTCTCCATAAACAATTCAGAAACTGAACAAAATATATGAAGTAATTATGTGCAGATAGTGAACAATAGATAACCTGACTGTGATCTTTGAAAAAGGGAAACAAAATGAGGTAAGATTTGCAATATCACTAGCTTTCTACCTAAAGGCATTTTTCAAACTGTGATGCAGGAAGAGGGAACCTAAGCAAGCCTGGTGGTCCCACTGAGTTGAGGAAAAAGAGGAGGGTTTATGGAGGCTGATGCAGTGGGATTTGAGGGGTGGAAAAGAAAGCTATACACAGAACTATGTCCAGATATCTGCATAGGTGTCCTCTTAAGTCTGCATATCAATATGTACATGTACTGGGAGAAACTTCCAGTGGGTAACCAAAAGCTGGGTAAAGAACAACGGCCAGAAAGCAGTAAGTTTAACAATGCTCAGATACCAGATCTGGAAGATGTTTGAAATCAGACCAGTAAAAGTGAAAAGACCTGGTTGACCACCCAAGACATTCAGTAGAGAATCCAGATATGTCACTCCTCAGAAATAGGACTAAAGTAACCCTAGAATTAAAGTTCTTCTAGATACACTTTAAAAACTTACAAAACAATCCTAAGAATCAGGATTACTTAAAAGCTCACTTGCCTGTCAGACTTTTCAAAGGAAGGCAAAAATAAAACATATTAATCGACATAACATAATCCATCATCCAAACAAAAACTGAGAGACAAGTAACTGGAAGTTTGTTCCTTTTGATTGCATTTATCCAATTCCCACTCCCCCCACTCCCACCGCCTCTGGTAACCACAAATCTGATCTCTTTTCCTATGAGTTTGTTTTTGAAAAATAATTGACTTATAACACTATGTTTCTGTTAGTGATCACTATGTTTCACATAGTGATCTGATATTTCTATACATTTCAAAATGACCACTACAGCAAGTTTAGATAAGACACGTCACCATATGAAAATTACATAGTTATTGACTACGTGACTATATTCCCTACACTATACATTTCATACCTGTGATTCATTTATTTTGAAACTAGAAGTTTGTACCTTTTAATCTTCCTCACCTATTTCTTTTCTCCCCTCCCCTATGGCAACCACCTTTTTGTTCTCTGTATCTATAACTCTGTTTGTCTTTTTATGTTTGCTCATTTGTTGTTTTTAAGATTCCACATGTAAGTGAAATCATACAGTATTTGTCTTTCTCTGACTTATTTCAGTTAGCATAAGGCCCTCCAGGTCCATCCATGTTTTCACAAATGGCAAGATTTCACACGTACACGCACGCACGTGTGCGCGCACACACACACACACACCACATCTTATTTAGGCACTTAGGTTGCTCGCATATCTTGGCTACTGCAAATAATGCTGCAATGAACACAGGGGTGTTTCTAATTAGTGTTTTCTTTTTCTTCAGATAAATACCCAGGGGTGGAATTGCTGGATCATATGGTAGTTCTTTTTTTATTTTTTTGAGGAATCTCCAAACTGTTCCATAGTGGCCGCACCAATTTACATTCGCACCGAGTGCACAAAGGGTTTCGTTTTCTCCACATCCTCACCAACACTTATTATTTGTTGTCCTTGGTAAAAAAAATTCTTACAGGAGCGAGGTGCTATCTCATTTTGGTCTTGATTTGCATTTCCCTGATGTTTAGTGATGTTGAGCATCTTTCCATGTGCCTAAATTGTTCCTGAAGGGAATCATTTCTGTATCATTAGGAGGCTAAGATTTGTCAAGGATGGAACAGGCAAGAAAAATAATCACTAGGTAACTTGTCTCTATGCCTTCAGCCCACAATCAGCTCCATTCCAGGCATTTAAAAATCAACAACAACAAAACAAACGTGAGAATAAAGACAATGCAGATGGATTCTCATGTGCAAACAGGGAGGATTTGTTCAAACTAGAGAAGAAAATTTTGTGGATAATACTGCAATAGATCAGAAAATAGCTATGACATCTCTATAGCGTACATCTGTTTGAGTGAAATATATTATGTTTTTTATCTTGACATATTTATTGTTTCTTATTTAATTTACTGTGATGGCCAGAACTGGATTTGCTTTTCCTACAGTGGCAGGTAATTTGAAAATGGCCCTGCATTCTCTCCCAAAAAGAACAGAAAAGGGAGGAGAAAGCATAGACTAAAATTTAGAGCAATAAAAATAGAATTAGCATAAGAAAATAAGTAAATTATAAGCCACCACCATCCCACAAAAAGGGAACTAGATTATCTCAGGAAAGTAATACAATAAGCTGTCTGTTTTGTTCACTGGTAGCATGAAAATATCTTGATAAATCTAACTGGATCTAACTTTTGGGCAAAATGCTTACTGTTAGTTACATGGTTACAAAGTTACTAGGAGTACTAAAGTTACAAGGGCTTCCCTTCCAAAATAAAGTCATAGAAATCGTTTATAAAATGTATTTTTAAATTATAATCATATCACTGAATGACAGAGAAAAGAAAGGAAAAAAGGAAGGAAAGAAGGTACAGAGAGATAGAGTAAAGGATGGGAGGTGGGGGAGAGAGAGAAAACTAAGAATATTTTTGGCAATAAATTTGAAAACTCAGATGAAACAATTTTATAGAAAAATATACATTACCAATACTGATAACACAGACTTTTAAAAAACTTAGTGATCTTATAACAATTTAAAAAATTAAATTAGAAATTTTACAAATCTACCCACAAATTAAGCACCAAATCCAGAGAGATGTAAGTTTTTATCCTCGAAAATTTTCAAAGATCATATCTTTACCTTAGGTTACCAGAAGGGAGGGAAAAGAAAATAAAAATTCTTTTAAAAATAATTTCTTAAAAAGCCTAGGCTAACTACTAAAGCTGTGCTAAAAAAAAAAAAAAAGACAAAGAAAAAATATGAACTATTCAGATAAAAAAGACATTTTATCTTCAAAGGTGCTACTAAAAGATTAAAGCAAATTGTCAATAGAAATAATGAAAACCAGAAAACAAAGGAATGACATACAGCCAACCTAGAATTCTATATCTGGAAACAATTTTCAAAATTGAAGACAAAATAAATACATTTTTATTACAAATTTTAAAAAAATTATTACCAGTAGACCTGCAATTAAAAAAAAAAAAAACTAAAAGCATTTGTCAAACACATGAAACAACAGAAAGAAAAAAGAAAAAAAAGGAAGAACAATGAGAGAAGTAAATATGTGGATAAATATAAATTACTATTAGCTGTGAAAAAATTAAAATGTTTTGTGGGAATTAAAATATATCTAGATTTAAAATGCATGACAAAATATAAGAGGCAGAAAGGGTGAATTAGCTAAAGTGTTCTAATGTTCTAGAATCTTAAGGAAGTTGTAAAATAATATTAGCTTGTAGCAAAATGAATATGCATACTTTAGTCTCCAGGAATTGAAAAAGAATAATTAAACTATGTAGAGGGGAAAAGGAAATAATAAAAATATATTTGATTAATCCAATAAGGGAAGATTTAAAAAATTAAAAGAAATATAAAGCAAAGAGGTCAAATAAAATAATTTAAACCCAAATATATATGTAATTATATAAGTATAAAGGGATTAAATATTACCACTTAAAAAGTAAGATTATCATCTAATTTTTGTTTGGCCTCACCATGCGGCTTGTGGGATCTTAGTTCCCAACCAGGGATTGAACCCATGCCCCCTGCAGTGAAAGCATGGCGCCCTAACCACTGGACGACAGGGGATTCCCTATTATCTAATATTTTAAAATACAATATCTGAGTTGCTTTAAGAAACAAATTCAAAATATAAGAGCAGAGAAAGGTTGAAAGCAATAGGATGGCAAAAGATGCTCCAAGGAAACCTATACACAGAGTCAGACAAAGAAAATTTTAAGACAAGAATGCTACCAGAGATTAAAGGAGCATTTTATAATGATAAAGGAGCCAATCTACCAGAAAGAAAACATAGTTCTACATCTGTATTCATTCAACAACATAGCTTCAAAACATCTATTGATAGTTTGGCTATCAATGAAAGGTTGACATTTGGAGAAAAAAAAATCTGCCAAGATAAAGGAGAAACTGATAGTTCTATAATCTTAATAGCTGATAAAACAAGCAGTTAAAAAAGTCAGTCAGGATATTGAAGATGTGAAGAATATAATTAATACAACTGACCTGATTGATATATGTAGATCATTGAATCCAACAAGTGAATACGAAATTTTTGAAGTGCATAAATGAAATATTTACAAAAATAGACCATTTGCTGCCTCATAAAACAAATCTCAACAAACTTCAAGGGATTTAAACAATTTCAGAGTATTTTTTCTGAATATAAAGATCAAGCTAGAAATAAATTTTAAAAGGTTGAAATAAGTCACATGAAGATAATTAGCCAAGCCAATTAGCTTGTTCGAAAACTAAGCAGCACAAAATATCCATAAATTAAGAAGAAAACTGTTAGTTTGCAAAGTAGTCCCCATATACACAGGGCAAGGAGAGACCAAAGAAAGAGGCA
This sequence comes from Lipotes vexillifer, assembly GCF_000442215.2. Lineage (NCBI taxonomy): Eukaryota > Metazoa > Chordata > Mammalia > Artiodactyla > Lipotidae > Lipotes > Lipotes vexillifer. Next base: position 78,291 of record NW_006777583.1, on the reverse strand, counting down.
GGCCACTCAAGAGTGGCAGGTGGCAGGTTTAATAAGCAAGGAAACGTACATAGGAGGGGTGTCTTAGGCAACTGCAAGACAAGTAGATCTCTGCTCCTGGCCGCCTGAATTTTTAAAGCGTATTTGGAGACCTTAACAGGGTTCAGTCACATATATCAATACCATCCAGATGGTCTCAACAACACCTAATTCGCTCAAGGCTGCGTCCTTGAAACTGCTTCCCACTGTGGGGAATGGTGGGTGGAATGTAAATTCCAAGGATGGGGAGGAGGTGAGGAACCTCCAGTTGCCCAGATCCAGTTCACAGGTCAACTGGTTGTCATGTCCTCTAGATGACCTCCTCCAACAAAACACAAAAGATATCAGAACAGACTTTAAAAAATTACGAAGATATGACATATCAAAATTTTAAACTTGTAGGATGCAATTAAAACAGTACTGAAAAGGTACAATCTTCAAAAGATAGACTAGAAAAGGCTAAAAAACTCAACAATCTGATTTTTCAATTCAAAAAGCTAAATAAAGCAAATCTACTCCAAAGAAAATAGAAGAGCATAGTAAAGTTCAAAATTCAATGAATTTTAAAATTTAGATAAAATGAACAACTTCCTTGAAAAAGAGCACTGATCAAAACAAGAAGAAATTCTAAATAGTTTGGTATCTATTAAAGCAATCGAATTCATTATTTACACCTTCCCACACAAAAAAATACTCCAAGTCTGGATGAATTCCTAGGTGAATTATTTCAAATATTTAAAGAACTAATGCCAATATTATACAAATACTTTCAGAGAAGAGAAATAGTAAATGCTTTCAAATTCATTTCCTGAAACCAGCCTAACCTTGATATCAATATCTGATAAGAACACTATAAGAATGGAAAATTACAGACCATATATTCTAAGAAGCTTAGATGCAAAAATTCCAAACAAAATATTAGAAAATCCCACCCAGAAACAAATAAAAATGGTAATACATCACAATCAAATGCAGTTTCAGGTAGGCAAGAGTGGTTTAACATTCAAAAATGTATCAGTATAATTTCCCATATTATTAACAAAAAAGTAGAGACATACAATTGTGTGTAAACAGAGGCAAAAAAAGCATTTGACAAAAATTCAATACCCATTTATTATCTTTAAAAAATTGTGAGCAAATTAGAAAGAAAAGAGAACTTCCTTGATCTAAGTTATCTACAACAGTCTAATATCATATATAATGAATATTTTCTCCCTGAAGTGGGGAATACACCAGGAGACTCACTAACACTGTTTTTGTCCAACACTGATTGGAAGTTCCAAGCAATGCAGTGAGGCAAGATGAAATCAAAGGTGTAAAGATTGGAAACGGAAAGCTAAAACTGCCATTATTCACAGAAGATATGATTGTGTACACAGAAAATTCAATTAATTAGTTAACCGAAAATCCAAAAACATTTGTGAAGAATTCTGAAGTGAATTTATATAGGTTTGAAAAAAGTCCTCCATGAATATTTTAATTTCTGCAACGTCTAGGCTATCCAAGCAAGGAGGCAAGTTGGAATAGCAAAGGCCTTGGAAGCAAGAGATAATGCATGGTTCTGGAGAGACTTAGACTTATCTCTCTGGAGCCATTTGCTTACATTCCTGGATAATAAAGCCAATCTCTCTCTCTTGAGGGGAGAATGCGCAGGTTTGTAGCAGCCTCCAATGAGCTTAGGTGGTTCTAATACTCAATATTGCTCAGCTGCGACACAGACGTGGGCAGCATACCCCAGGCCCACTCTGACGTAGTCCTATGGAACTTGGAGAGGAGGAGCTAAGGGAACTGATGTAAACATGTTGTGCCATGAGTAATAAATCATCTACATCCATTTTGGCTCATTCCCTTACTGATCAAATTTGTAAAAACGTGGCAAGCAACTCTTAGGAACTGCTTGACCGTTTGAATTAATATATAACACAAACAAATTTTACACTGAAATATATCAAATTTGCTTTGAAATATACCAAAGCACTGAAATATATCAAATGCCTAGAACTGTATCTAACAAAAATGTAGGGGGCTTCCCTGGTGGCACAGTGGTTGAGAGTCCGCCTGCCGATGCAGGGGACACGGGTTCGTGTCTGGGTCTGGGAAGATCCCACATGCCGCGTAGCGGCTGGGCCTGTGAGCCATGGCCGCTGAGCCTGCGCGTCCGGAAGCTGTGCTCCGCAACGGGAGAGGCCACAACAGTGAGAGGCCTGCGGACGCAAAAAAAAAAAAAAAAAAAAATGTAGGAAGACATCTACACTAAAATATATGAATAATGCTAACAAATTAAAGTTCTAAGTAAATGGAGGGATTTATCATGTGCATGTTTTGTAAAGTTCAACACTGTGAATTTGTCAATTATCTCTAAATTAACCTATAGATTTAATGTATTCCCAAACAAAATCCTCAAATGTTGCTCAAATTAACAGGCTTCTAAAATTCTACATTTCATATAAATTCTAAAATGTATATGAAAATGCAAAAAACCTACAATACAAAGACAATCCTGAAGAATATGAGCACTGGGAGACTTGAAGATACCAAAAACAAGAGATTCTATAAAATAGACTAGTAGAATACAATAGATTTCTGAAGATGACACTGTAGTGCAAAGAGAAAGAATTATCTTTCAAAACACTGTGTTAAGTCAATTAATCCATACTAAAGTATGAATTTAGAAACCTACCTTGTACCTTAACACACACCCAGAAAAATGATTTCAGATGGATTACAGATGAGAAAAATAAGCAAAAGGTTTTCAAGGAAACATAGAAGAATATATATCCATGAATTATGAGTAATCAAAGATTTCCTAAAATAGGACACAAAAAGCATTATTCCTAGAGAAAAAGTGACAAAATTTGACTATATTGAAATTAAATACTTCTCCTAAGTAATTAAGATAATGAAGACAACCCACAGAAAGAATGGGAAAAGATAGTTGAGATGAATATATACATAGATAGATAGATACATACATACATATCGATACATACATCAGTCCAGAAAAGGACTAATATCAAGAATACACAAAGGACTTTTACAAATCAAAAAGAAAAGATATAGGGGGAGATAGAGTCAGAGAGAGGGAAGAATTTCACAAATGAAGATATCTAAATATCTAATAAATATATTAAAATATTCCCTTTTTATTCATCATCAGGGAAGTGTAAATTATTACCCATGATGTGATATCATTATAAACCCAGTACAATGGCTAAAATGTACCAAGCATTGGCAAATATGTGGAGAAACTGTTCCTCTAATTATCTGTGGGTGGGAGCGTAAGTGTTCTAATCACTTTGGAAAATAGTTCCAGTACCTATTAAAGCTGAACGTCAACATACCCAACAATTGCACCACTAAGTATATACCCAACAGAAATGGTACACAAGTTCACTAAGAGACAAGTACAAGAATGTTCTCAACAGCACTACTTCTAATAGCCAAAAATGGAAACAATCTGAATGTCCATCAGTGATGGAATAGATAGGCATTTTGGTATTGTCATAGAATAAAAGGTGAGACAGCAACAAAAATAAACTTCAGCTACTAGCAACTAAATGGATAAATCTCATATGTACGGTGTTAAGCAAAAGCAGCAAGACAGAAAAATAACTTAATGTATAATTATAATTACATAAAGTCGAAAAGAAGCAAAATTAATCTCTAGTATTAAAAGTCAGTATACCTTTGGAGGGAAAGATGACTGGAAATGGGCAAGAGGGAGGTTCAGGGTGTTGGCAATAATGTTTCTTGACTTAAGGGGTTGTGAATATTTCTCACGCAGTATGCTTATATTTTGTACATACTTCTCTGTATATAAATATTTCTTCTTTCTTCAATAAGAAGAAAAAAAGAATCATATTTCCTAGTATCCTCTACTAACAGGATCTAGAAACAACAACCACATGGTAGCAATCAGCACCTCTAGTGCCCAGATTGTGGTCTCAAAATACCAATTTCAACTAAAAGGATCCAGAACTTAGAGATATGTATGATTTCAAGTCTGGGACAGAAATGCCCAAGATGAACCTGGAATATCTTGTCATAACAGATGCCCAGGAAGCTGTAGATGACAACTAGGGTCCTATCCAAAGGACTCAGAAACCATCATGATTGTCTAAAGACAGAGCCAGGGCCAATTATATAATTTACAGGGTAAAATGAAATCACAGGGGCCCTTGCTCAAAACACAGGAAAAAAAATTGGCATTAAAGGGACTAAAATATAAAGCCTTTTTCTTTCTTCTACACTCTTAACTTGTTATGACATTTTATTTGATATTTAATGTCATTCTAAGCAATGAAAAATTAAAAATTCAGATTATTTGCACGAATTTTGCCATTCATCTTTATATTGTCCAATTCCAGTTTTAAATGCAAATATAAAGGCATTTTACTCATATGCAGAAACACTTGCCTTCTTTACACACTAGAAGCACATTCTTATTTGAATGGAAAGTGGAGCTCTCAGGGCTGTCAGTGGTCCACTACTCAGTCATAGACCCTACACGCTTACCTTGTATTTGCTTTGAGTCTCACGGAGCTCCCACATATCATGGGTCTACTCTAAGTCTGTGCTCATGGCACTGGAAAAACTATAAGCAAATGGGGTCACAGGGAACAGTAGACACAGATGGTGCACATACCTCCTCTGCTCACGTGCATGCTCCACTGTCACATCAGACTTTGCTTAGAAAACACAACTTCAAAGATAAAATTATTAAGAATTTAAAGATAGCAACAGTGGAGCATTAAATCAAGCCTGAGGCCTACAGTGGGTTGAATAATGGCCCCTCAAAAAGATATGCCCATATCCTGACCCCCAGAACCAGAGGAAGTATCTTATTTGGAAAAAGAGTCTTTGCAAACGTAATTAAGTATAGGACCTTAAGATGAGATCACCTTTGATGGAGCCAGGCAATCAGGAAAAAAAAAAAATCAAACATGAATCTGATCATCTAGCTCTAACTAGCAATTTATAGGAAAAACAAGGGCCAAAGAAACATGTTAAAGGATGCCTTGAAATGCAATCAGGAACTATCAGACTGTGTTTTTGTGAGAAACTCAACAGTTCACACATGTTTGCTCGTGTTTTTTTTTTAAATAAATAAATTACAAAAGAAACAAAAAGAGAGAAGGAGAGAAGACCTATAAATTAAGAGAGACTTGAGACACATGAACAAATAAAAATGTATGGCTTCAATTTTATTTTGATTCAAATAATATATTGTTTTCTTAAAAAGCCCAATATATTTTTAGGTGGAACTTACTTGGTAAACTGATCTTAAAAATTCATAGTAGAACAAAGAGCAAAGAAAATTCATGGCAATTTTGAAGACCAACAACAAAGTATGGGAATTTTTCACCCATATATAAGGAAATTATAAAACTATCACAATTAAAATAGTAAATATTAGCAGGAAGGATAGTCTAAATATTCAACAGGTGAGTACTGCAATCAAATAGAGGACTTCAGCACTGATCTCAGAAGCCCCTGGGTGTACCAGATACTAATCCTGTAATTTCTAGATCATAAGTGGGTATGAGGAGACAAGTTAGGGTGATGGGGAAGACTTATATTAGATCCCACTCCCCACACATAAAATTAAACTCTACATATTTTAAGAACCTAAACATAAAAAGCAAAGAATTTAACAATCCTTAAATAAGAAAAACCTAAAAAGGAAAAGATTAATAATTCTGATTATAGTGAAATTTAAACTTCTGCATAAATTGATACCATACAGAAAATACTTTAAAGGCCCAAGGATAGGGCAAGGATATTTACTATCACACACATATGTGCATGTTTAAAAACAAGAGATCCAATGGAAAAATGGGCAAAGATTATGAACAGGAAAGCCAAATTGTCAAGAGCATATAAAAAGATTCTCAGACTTCACTGTAATCCAGTAAATACAAATTAAAACAATAAAATACCATTTTATAAACATCAGATAAGCAAAATATTTTCAAAGTTAAAGACATGTAGGTTGAGCTATATAAAACTGCCATATTTGTAGGTTTAAAGTGATTAGATACCGGCAATTTCACGTGGTGCAACCAATATATACCTTATAATCTAATATTTCCCCTCCTGTGTACAACCCTTGTCAATCATGGTTCTGTGAGAAAACTAAGTCCTACAGAAAATAATGAGTAACTATTTTCACAATTCTCCCAGGGTCCATAGCTAGTTCCCTTCTAGATTCATATGAGAGAATTAATTCATTACACATGGTTGATGTTTTAGAGCAGTCGGGCTTAATTCTCTCTCAAAATAAAGAGAAACTCTTTTACAGGTACGTAATAAGATATGTATTAGGATATTCAATGTATTAGGATATTCAATGAGCTTTGTTTTTAACAGCTAAAAACATTTTTTTAAAGAATATTCATAAGATGGATTGGTAGTATATTCACAGAATGGAATAAACAAGTTACATATGTACCCAAAGAGGTAAATTTCAGTAATGCAATATTAAATGAATAAGCAAGTTGCAAAAAAAAAAAAAAAGGTATAAAGAATACTTTAATGCAAATTTTAATAGCATACAAAACAACTGTATACATTGTTTTCAGATAAATATATGTGTAATAAAAGTATAAAAAATATTGAATAGAAGGAATGAGTTCAAATGTCAGTATAGTCCTTACCTCTGGGAGGTAACTGTAGTGTTATTATGTTATGACTTTTTCTGTGAAAAGGATTTACACTTCGTTAATTTATGTTATATCTAGGTGTTAAGTACATGGAGGTTGGTGTTATTGTTCTTCTGTCCTCTTTTGTCTATTTAAAACTTTCTGCAATGTTTTGACAATTAAGAAAAAGAAGGAATAGAAAGAATTCCTATTGTGGTTAAAGATAAGAGCAATTGCTGTCACTTATTTAGCACTTACCACAAGCCTGACACTGTGCTAAGCACTTTCCCTGGATATCTCATTTAATCCTCACAGCAAACCTATGGGAGGTACATCATGGCCTCCTTCTCATGAATTAAGACCAAAGGCCTTGCCCAAATTTCTAGCCAGTTAGAGTCAGCACAGTTCCAACAACAAATCATCTCCTCCATGGTGACAAAATAAGGACAACTGAATTCAATGAAGTTACTTTAAATTTTCTGAATTCGTCCATTCAGTCTTTCATTCTCTTAAACATTTGTTTGTACTCACTGTCCAAGCTCCATCCCTTTCAACCTGGGTAAGCTTGGGCTAATTAGTCAGATTGTTTTTAACTTGATTACCCTACTTGTAAATGGAGAAAATAATAATACCCACCTTTTGGGTTGCTAACAGGATTAAAAACATAAAATATTTTGAACAGTTGCTAACATAGCACTCAATATATGTTGATAACTATATTTACTCATTCACATATTCATTTGCAATGAACTATTTTACCATGCGCCAGACTTAAGAGTTGGCCCTGAGGATGCAGAGATGAGGAATGAAACAAGGTCCATGACTTCAAAGCATTTCTCATCTAGTGGGTAAGATGCTCGTAGGATGTAACGTGTAAATGTCATGAAGGGGTGCAAGGGTGAGACTCAAGACTAAATAAGGTACAGAGGAACACAAAGGTGGGTCGTGTCACATGTGGAGAATGTCAAGAATGTTTTCAAAAAATAGAGTTGATGTTTGAGTTGATTCTCGGAAAATTCATCAGTTTTAGCCTAGCAGAAAGAACAGCGGTCCTAGATAGGAAGAGTGGAAGAAGAACATTCAAGCACAGGAGAGTGCATGAGCAAAAGCAGGCAGTTGTGATGTTGGAGAGAGGAGAGAGATACTAGTGTTGAGGGAAAGAATTGAAAAGGCCCTCAGGGACCAGAGTGTGGAGGACCTGGTAGGCCTCACTAGGTTCGGTTTTTTTATCCTAAAGGAAATGGGAAGATAAGGAAAGATTTTAAGCACTGTGAGGAGATTTGCATTTGGGAAAATTACACTGGCAGCTGAGATTCTGTGCTCACATGTTTTTTGATCATTTGATTCACATTTCCCTCCCCTACTAACTACAGAGTCTGTTAGGGTGCAGATCATCAGTCGTGCTCAACTTGATAAACACCCAACACAGTTGGTGGTAGGATCTCAAAATTATTTTTTAAATAAATAAAAAAGGAAATGAGAATAGAAGCAGGAGGCAACCAAAATAGTCCAGGTGGAAGATTATTAGGATCTTTTATATCATGTCAGTGGCAGTAGAGCTGGGGGTGGACATGAGAGATGCCAGAGGTTGTATACAGTGAAGTCCTTAGAGATACAAAGGACTTGGAAAATAGGGAAGAGGTGTCAGCCTGGGGAATTCTATCTATCTTGGGTGACTTGATGAATGGTGGTTGCTATTGACTAAGCCTGGAAAAACTAGGGGGAAGCAGCCTGGTCCCCATGGGAAATGGATCTGCATTGTGATGGGGGGAGTGGAAAGACAATATAAAATGTATTTTCTTTCTTCTTTTACAGTCTTATAAAGAAGTAAAAAACATGAGAAGACATTTGAATGCAGATCATTGCTCCCATGGATATAAGGTTCTTATGCATATATTAATGCATATATGATGCATAGACTAATGCCAAATGGGAGCAATACTTGAAAAAAAAAGAAATGTGGTAATAGGGAAGGAACGGGAGAAATTAAAGAGAGAAAACTAAGACACAAGCATTTGAAAAATTTTGACATAATGGGGGGAATTAAGGTGGAATGAATTATAAATGTGAGATGAAATCTGTGTGAAAGAAACATCAAAAGGAAGAAAGAGTGAAGGCTCTATTTAATAACACTTTAACCAAAAATGGTGACTAGGCATCGCTTTAATTTAATGGGTGCTGTCAAACTTTCAGTGGTGGCAATTTTCCAGGCCTTTCAATAGAGTCAATAGAGGTCTGGATCCCAATTTGGGTGTCCCCTGCTCAGAGAACTGGGGGTGTCATATTGGGAGAGGAAGGCCTTACACTGTCACATTAAGGGAGCTCTGATCCCGCTAGATTTTAAGCAACTTTCAAAATTGAAGCCTAGGTGCTATCTCTGGAATTCTGCTTACTATTAGTTGCTCAGTTAAGAGACTCATACCTTCTTCCAACTAAAAGGGTCAATAAGATGTATCAAGTGATGATCATATCAACATTTTTTTTCTAATTTTTAAAAGCTCTTGGCCAAGCTTTATTTTCTAAGAATTTATACACATCTACCTTCTCTATACAGGTTGCTCTAATTTTATGAAAGAAAAGTAATTAAGTTTTTGTCCTTCCCAACTTTAACTCCATTTCTGCCCAGCTCCCACACAATGGACATTGAAGCCTCCATAAATTGCAGAATAAATATTGATTGGTACAGTCCTCTTTACTGTGGGAATAATGCTCTGTGTTACCACCCATACCTGTTTTTGATTTATGTTGGGAAATGGTACCCAGCCATGCTTTCTAAGTGTGGATGTGGGAAAAATATTATCTCTTTAGTTATGAAAGTAAAACTGCTATCTTTTTCTCTTCCTGTGATGTTATAGCAGCTTATATATGGGGTGATTTCTGGACAACTGTATGCCTATGCCCATTTTTACTTTGAATACAATTGGAATAAGCCAGATCCTACCAGTATCAATGTTACCTCCTGAGATCATTGTTTAACGCACTAATGGATTTTAGGATTTTATTTAAAAGGTGGCAGTGCAGTGAGAAAAGAGTGTATCAAGTAATTCTCAAGGATCTCCACACACTGTACTGACAGAGAAATGACAGCACAGAATAACAATTCCCCAAGGTGCCCCATGAAGCTATGTGTTCTTAGTGGCAGTCATGTGAGCACCATGTATTCTGAGCACTCAGGATGGAATTTCAGCAGACAGCTGGCTTACACACCCTGGACCAGAAGGAGAAAGCATGCAGATCTGAAACTTATCTCTACATGCGGATACAGGAAAAGTTCAGCAAAAGATGTTCAGTAAAAGCTTAGAGAGCTGGCATGAGGCTGTTCAACACAAAACATGAAAATGTGGGCCCCAAAGGACCCCAAATGAAACTTCTGCAGTAATCAAATTTCTCTCTCCCACGGGTACACATGGAGACCTTTGTGAGCCAGCTAAACTTCAGCCAGCCTTTCCCTGCAACATTAGGAACACTTCATGAAATGGCAGGGTATGAAATATCATGAGAAGAGGGTAGCAGGATCTTGTTGTTGTTTGACTTTTTATTCACTTATTTGGTATTTATTTGTTTTTCCTGAATAAACTCAGACAATTGCTCACACTTTTCATTAGAGAATCAACTTAAATGAGTGACAGGGAAGATCCTAGAGAAAAATCCAGGGAAGTAATTTCCTTTGAGTTCCTTTGCCGGGGGCTTCATATACTTCTCCCCTTCAAACCACACTTTTCTTAAGAGGTAGGTATCAGTTTCCTCATTTTTCAGACCCAGAACCTCGGACTCAGGTAGGTTAAATGATCTTCTGAGGTCACCTGCTGGTGAGTAGGGACATAGGAATAATACCTCAGGTCTCTCTGACTCCACCGTCTCATCATACCTCCCATATGGTGCGCTGTTGAGGATGGTATACGAAGAGCCCTAACTGGACTTGTGTATTAGAATACTTTACACTGCCATGATAGCTCTCCAGAGTCTGTACTGCTGTGAGGACCGTGAATATGTTTAGTTAACCCATGCCCCGTGAGCAAGACATTACATGGCACAAATGACAACAAAGCTAGTGACACATGACTCAGAAATCATGCATTCTCATTTGTGCTCTCATCTGTGACCAGGATAGTTGCTAATTCATTCATTTTGTTTTCTCTTTGCTTGTTCCAGATGTCATGAGAAGGTGGTATAAGAGTCAAATTTGATTTGCAGACAATTTTTGTTTGAACCTCCACCACCCTCAATTCTGCACTGTGTTTTACATGTTTTTAGTTGCCAATGCTTAAAAAAATCAAGAGCTCTCACATGCAAAAAATCAATTTCCTGCTTTCCTTGAAAAGTCCGGATTTGGCAACATTATTTCTCAATGCCCATAAGGCAAAGGGAAGCCACAGGTACATGCACTTTGAAAGAGTTTGGTTTTATTTCATCACAGTGCCCACCCAGACCACTTTGCTCATTTATATTTCCCACCTGCATAGCCCCTATGCCCTTTAGAGTATTTTTTTACTCTGCTCTTGGAAAAAGCATGTGGTAGTAGTTCTGAGACTGGGGCAGAGGATAAACAAGTTTCTTCACAGCTCAGAATGTTAGTGTGCCCAACGGGACTAAGAAATTATTTTGACTCTTCTTTTTAGGACATTCTGAGAGCCCATGAGATTAAACCTCTTGCCCCTACTCTGTAACCTGAAACATATCATACAGCCCTTTCTTGAATACTGCAGGGAAACCTGTTCTTTTGTTAAATAGCTACAATTCTTAGGAATCTTCTCATTAAATTGAGTCTAACTATGGTCCCCCTGGAAACTCTGCCTCTATTGGTTCTATCTCCAGTTCAGTTCTTGGGGGTCCTCTTCACCTGACAACTCGTCAAATATTTGGGGACAACTCTCATATCTTCTCTAAGCCTTAAGCACCTGATGTTTCCTATAAGAAGACCCTTGTGTTTCCTACAGTAGGGTGTGCATGGTTTCAACGTTGTGTGGCAGGGGAAGTGATGTAGAACTCTATCAGCAGGGAAGGATGATGCCTAAAGAGCTCTCCTTTTTATATCATTGTATTTTAATAACACGAGAGCTCGGACAATGGAAAATGCTTTTCCAGGCTCACAGGACTGGATTCCCTGAGGGGTTTCCTCACAAGGATGCCTTAGCGAGCACAAACTGTCTTAACCTCTGAACTACAAAAAAGTTCTGCAAGTTTTCAATTTCACAGTATGTTTAAGATATTTCAGTCTTGTTGATAAGCATGTGTTCACACAACCTAAACTCAGTTCAAAATTAATCTAAGATGACGAATTCTAAATTGTTGCTCATTTTCCAGGAGTGAATTCCAGGAGCACGTGTTTGTGCTCCTGGAATAGATATCACAAATATCTATTTGTGATAGTCCTATCAAAAGGAGTATTACCACACATTATGATACTTGCCAGACAGGCTGTGAACATCAAAGACACCCCAGGTCAGGCTAGGACAGGTGAAAATGTTGATGTGCAGGAGGGAAAGATTAGAGAGGTTAGAGGGGCAAGGAGATAGTTACTATTCTTGCATGTGTGTCATTTCACATATGACAAGTATGAGTCTAGTTTTTTTTTTTTTTTTTTTTTTTTTGCGGTATGCAGGTCTCTAACTGTTGCGGCCTCTCCCGTTGCAGAGCACAGCCTCCGGACGCGCAGGCTCAGCAGCCATGGCTCACGGGCCCAGCCGCTCCATGGCATGTGGGATCTTCCCGGACCGGGGCACGAACCCGTATCCCCTGCATCGGCAGGCGGACTCTCAACCACTGCGCCACCAGGGAAGCCCAAGTCTAGTTTTTAATACATAGTTACTATTTACATGCCCTTTAGGAAGTTAAAAATCTATGAAAGGAAAGTCAGTGATCCTTTAAAATAAAAATTGTGCACAATAGAAATTTAGAATGAATTAGTAAAAGCTTCTTTCTACTTAGAAAACATCAGAGGGATGTTTTTCAGGCAAAAGTTGGGTGACCATAACTCTTCCCTTTCAATAAGACTGTCTCTGGCTATCTCTTACTATTACAGGCATAGTAATAAGCAAGGAAAAACTGGCGTGTAGCACAAACACATGGTATACTACCTTTGCAATGTTGCTCAAAACAAAGATATTTTTAAAAATCAAATGTTTAAACACACTGTATCAATCCAATATAGAACTATGACACAAATGTAGAGAATGGGCTTGAAGACGCAGGGAGGGGGAACTGTAAGCTGGGACAAAGTGAGAGAGTAGCATGGACTTAACAGCTGCATAGCACAGGGAGATCAGCTCGGTGCTTTGTGACCACCTAGAGGGGTGGGATAGGGAGGGTGGGAGAGAGACACAAGAGGGAGGAGATATGGGGATATATGTATGTGTATAGCTGATTCACTTTGTTACAAAGCAGTAACTAACACACCATTGTAAAGCAATTATACTCCAATAAAGATGTTAAAAAAAAATTGGAAAAAAAGAAAACACCTACAATCTACCACCTCAGCACAATCATTATAATTCTTACTGGTGTTCATTCAGTCTTAGGCATTGATTTTAAACTGCCTTAACAATTATTCTTTATACCCCTAAATTTCATTTAAAACCAATCTTAGAAAGACTTTGTTCTGAAAACTCATGGGACTAATCAAATCCCTGACAATTATGCACGGTGGCAACAGAACTTCTTGTCTATGTTAGCATAGTGGTGAAGACAAATCTTAATCTGCATAATTTCCAGCTTCAGGCAAAAAGATTGGGCAAAAATATATAGAACAAAAAGGTGAAGGTGGGAGATATCAGCAAAAGGATTTGATTTTACTTGTAACTTTTTTTCAAAGAGGTATATAATCACATAGCCATCAAAGTGTGTTTTTCAATTGTGTGCAGGGCAATAGAGGTCTCTTCCAGTCTTATCACTAATGGTGTTAAGGAAGGGTTGTAATCAGATGAGGTGTGAAATTGATTGTGCCTAGTCTCAAGACCGAATAAGTGATTAAAAGTTCGAACCATATAGAGGGCCACTTATTTCTATCCCAAGGGAAAGTTCTGGGTGGAAATGGCACTGTTCCTGCAGCCTAGGCTAGTTTACCTTCTACTGTGTTTTTCTGTCTTTATGCCTGTTCACCTCTGTAAGGAGTAAGACCCTTCAAGCCCGGATGGCCATTTGGTCATCTCTGCCCATCACCTCCTTCCCACCCCGAAGGACTCAGTGTGGTCTGCTCCTAGTTGGGTGCTCTTCGAACTCATTAGTCAAACACCCACTTCCTCATCAAACTGGCTTCTCCCCTACAGGTCCCATCCGACCAGTATAGGACAGCTCCACTATTCAAATTCCTTAGGCCAAATCCTATAAACATCCTTAATTTCTTTCTCTTTCCTTTCTAAATAGCAAATCTACCTGACTCTACTTTCAAAATATGTCAGAAGTTACCAGTTCTCACCACCTTGCTGCTCCTACCCTGGCCCAGATGACAGCAATAGCCTCCTAACTAGCCCCTGTTTCTGCCTTTACTCCCGCACCTTTTCCACCTCAACACAGCTTCTTTTCAACAAGGAATCCAAAAGCTAAGTCAGATCATATCACTTCTCTGCCCCAATCTTTCACAGTTCCCACTGCAACCAGAATAAAAGCCAGAGTCCCTTCAGTAGCCTCCAGGACCCTATGTTTACTAACTGTCCCTCCATTATCTCTCTGATCTTATCTTCCACTACTCTGCCCTTTCTCAAGACACTCCAGCCACACTGGCATCCTGGCCTTTTCTTGAATATGCCAGGCACATTCCTGCCTCAGGAATTTAATACCTACAGTTTTCTTGGTTACCTTTGCCCCCAGATACCTGCACGGCTCACTCTCTCATCTCCTTTAGGTCTTTGCTCAAATGTCACCTTCTCTGTGAAGACTTCCTTGCTCACTCAATTTAAAACCAAAACTCCGTAACCCACCTCCCTACTTAGTTTTTCTCTGTAACATCTATGATCATCTGACATACTATATAGCTTAATTATTTTAACCTGTTTATTTTTCCCTACTAGAAATTAAGCTTTATTAGGGAAAGCATTTTGTTTTGTTTGCTGCTTTACCCTCACTTCCTGGCACATGTTAGAAATAAATATTTTTTAAAAGGATGGTTGGATAGATAGATGGATGGGTAGATAATTGAGTGAGTGAATTAATGAATATATTTCATCTTTTGTAAGCAACTCTATTTTTGGACCCAGGTGCTTGTTTTAAAAAGCTATTATTAGCTTTAAAACAGACAAATAGATCAAATAACAGAATAGAGAGCCCAGAAATAAACCCACGCACTTATGGTCAATTAATCTATGACAAAGGAGGCAAGAATATACAATGGAGAACAATAAGTGATGTTGGGAAAACTAGACAGCTACACGCAAACGAATGAGATTAGAATATTTCCTCACACCATAAACAAAAATAAACTTAAAATGGATTAAAGATCTAAATGTAAGCCCTGAAACCGTAAAACTCCTAGAAGAGAACATAGGCAGAAAACTCTTTGACATAAGTGGTAGCAATATTTTTTTGGGTCTGTCTCCTAAGGCAAAAGAAAAGCATAAATAAACAAATGGGACTTAATTAAATATAAAAGATTTGCATAACAAAAGAAAACATCAACATAAAAGACAACCCACTGAATGAGAGAAAATAGTTGCAAATGATTTGACCGATAAGGGGTTAATATCAAAAATAAATAAACAGCTCATACAACTCATTAAACAATAGGCAGAAGACCTGAAGAGACACTTTTCCAAACAAAATATACAGGTGGTCATAAGGCACATGAAAAAATGCTCAACATCATTAATCAGAGAAATGCAAATCAAAACCGCAATGAGATATCACCTTACACTTGTCAGAATAGCTATCATCAAACAGTGTACAAGTAACAAATGTTGGAGAGGATGTGGAGAAATGAGAACCCTAGTACTTTGTTGTTGGGAATGTAAATTGGTGCAGCCACTATGGAAAACAATATGGAGGTTCTTCAAAAAACTAAAAATAGAACTACCATATGATCCAGCAATTCCACTGTTGGGTATATATCAGAAGGAAACAAAAACACTAATTTGAAAAGACACACACCTCAGTGTTAGTAGCATTATTTACAATAGCCAAGATATGGAAGCAACCTTAGTGCCAATCAACAGATGAACAGATAAAGAAGGTGTGGTATTTATATACAACAGAATATTTCTCATCCATGAAATTCTGCCATTTGCAACAACATGGAAGGACCTAGAGAGTATTATGCTTAGTGAAATAAGCCAGAACAGAAAAAGACAAATACTCTGTTATCACTTATATGTGGAATCTAACAAATAAAACAAATGGATGGATAAAACAAAAATGAAGCAGACTCAGATATAGAGAACAAACTAGTGGTTACCAGTGGGTACAGGGAAGGAAGGAGGGGCAAGATAGAGGTAGGGGATTAAGAGACACAATTATATATAAAATAAATAAGCAACAAGGATATATTGTACAGCACTGGGAACTATAGCCATTATTTCGTAATAATTTTAAATGGAGTATAATTTATAAAAATATTGAATCACATTGTTGTACACCTGAAGCTAATACTGCAAACCAGCTACAGTTCAATAAAAAAGATATTATCTTTAAATTATATATAGCAAAGTAAATCATGTCGAATAACCTACCCAAATTTCAAATCTAGAGTCTTGATGCTAGGATATCTGACAAATGAACAAGGCTCTTTCTATGCTTCTAATTTTAGAGCTCCCCCTGGATTAAACTTGAAATTTGGAAAAAGATTAGGCTTGTATAGTTTGGGTGAATAATCACCTCCTGTGCACATCAGTTATGACAAGCAAACAAAGAAGAAAAATTCAGGACAAAAAAAATTTACCCTAATCAGTTTCAGGACACAAAACAAATTAAATTCCAACCAACTAACCAAAATAAAGGAGAAGGAGGCAGAAAAAAATACACATTGAGGGATGAGTATTCTTGCTTGGCTTTTTACACTGATAAAAATTACATTTTCAGTGCTTTATTTTGCACTGTAAGGATACAGACTATGTGCAACGAAATGCCGTCCTTTCCAATTTTGGATCAATAATATTTCATGGTCCTTTAGGATTAGTAGATACTACAATTGGTTTCTCAGGGATGTGACTAATTAGCAAGAAAAGCTGACAGATGGCTTTAATGCAGATGGCTGCTTGAAAAAAGACGATCTTCAGAGAATGTGTCAGATCTTATCATTTTGTGATATAATGACATTCTTTACTGGGGTGGAGAGAAGGAAGGCATATATTGGTCTAGATCTTTTGCTTTGTCACTTTAAGGTTATAGAGAGGAAGCACACGGCCAAGGTATCTGTAGTTTGTGGTTTAGGCTGGGATGCTGCCCCCTTTCCCACAGATCCAGGCCATTAGTCATTCTTCTTTGTTCTACAAGTCAGGGTTGCCCCTCCTCTCTGGAAAGCTGCTCTTAGAGTCATGTTACTCTGAGACTTGGAACTAGTGAGTTTATCGTGACAAGGAGGAAGGATAAAAATTAAGGAGGGGAGAAGAGCATGAAAGAAGTGTTTCTCTCCTTATCTATCATCACGTATGTGTTATGTTTGTGAAGCAATGTACTATACAGGGCAATTGGGAGGAACTGAACAGGTAGGTGGAAATGATTATTGCTTCAAAGCCAATGGAGAGAAGTGTGACAAAGTGAGTAACTGGAGTTAATATATTTTATTCTTTTTATCATCTCATAATTTTGTATTGGGAACTAACACAATTGGGGAGAACTGAGCAAGAATATGAGTAAATATAATTTTCAAAAATGTGTTCAAATAGCTGAAAGCAAAAAGATACAAAATATGGTATCTCTCAAAACTGCACTCCAGTAGGACATTTTATTAATTTACTCCAAATGTTCATAAAAGTCTTTTAGGCTATTACTGATGTATTCATATATAAATATTGTTGTTTTGTAGTTTTTCTAAATAACTGAGAAAAATTAATTTTTCCCTCACCCCCTCCTCGCATCACCACCTCACGTACACTCACATACATACACTTTGTTGCAGGTGTTTGGATTTATCTTGTATTTTCTCTGCATTTCCACTTTCCCCCATAACTTATGTCTCCCCACAGATTGCATTCACAGATCTTGTTTAACTAATTTCAGTTTTGTTCTCACTCGTGTAGAAGAGTCTATTTTCAGCAGACAACTGTTCTTAGAATTGTGATAAAAGGCTCACATCTTAGGGCTAATTATTCAGGCATTAGTATAAGTCCTTATCGTTCTCTAAACACTCTCCATCACTTTAGTATAGACAAGACTTCATTGTAATCTACTATTTTTCCTGTTAAGGCTTCTGGGTGGATTTTGCCAAACTAGTGAATGAGCAGATGCTTTATTTACCTGAGGGCTTTCCACCAGTAAGTCACTATCTTACTGAGAGTTATCAAAACCCTCCTTGATTAGTTCTTAAACCATCCACTGTCCTTCCCTACATCACTTCCAAATTCCTTATTTCTCATTGGTCACTAATAGAGGAAATAGGTTATTTTGTAAATAACAATGTAACTTCTCATAAGTGAAAATAGTTAAAATGTTGTACCCATATTACCATTATCTATATTGTAATATTTTGGATTAGAATGAGAAATTGTGTGATGAATTGGAAAGAACAATGGATTTAGAGTCAGATATGATTTCGAGGGCCAGATATGCTATTACCTAGCTCTATGACCTTGGCTAAGTCATTTAACCTACAGGCCTCAGTGTTTTGTTTTATTTTTTTAACATCCTTATTGGAGTATAATTGTTTTACAATAGTGTGTCAGTTTCTGCTGTATAACAAAGTGAATCAGCTATATGCATACATATCTCCTCACATCCCCTCCCTCTTGCATCTCCCTCCCACCCTCCCTATCCCACCCCTCTAGGTGGATACAAATCCCTGAGCTGACCTCCCTGTGCTGTGCGGCTGCTTCCCACTAGCTACCTATTTTACATTTGGTAGTGTATGTATGTCCATGCCACTCTCACTTCGTCCAGCTTACCATTCCCCTTCCCGGTATCCTCAAGTCCATTCTCTATGTCTGCCCCTAGGTTCTTTGAACCATTTTTTTTTTTTTTTTTGATTCCATATATATGTGTTAGCATATGGTATTTGTTTTTCTCTTTATGACTTACTTCACTGTGTATGACAGACTCTAGGTCCATCCATCTCACTACAAATAACTCAATTTTGTTTCTTTTTATGGCTGAGTAATATTCCATTGTATATATGTGCCACATCTTCTTTATCCATTCATCTGTCGATGGACACTTAGGTTGCTTCCATGTCCTAGCTACTGTAAATAGACCTGTAATGAACATTGTGGTACATGACTCTTTTTGAATTATGGTTTTCTCAGGGTATACGCCCAGTAGTGGGATTGCTGGGTCATACGGTAGTTCTATTTTTAGTTTTTTAAGGAAACTCCATACTGTTTTCCATAGTGGCTATATCAATTTACATTCCCACCAACAGTGCAAGAGGGTTCCGTTTTCTCCACACCCTCTCCAGCATTTATTGTTTGTAGATTTTTTGATGCTAGGCCTCAGTTTTTGCAACAGAAAATTGAAAGGATTGTATCAGACCAGGTTTTTCAAGTTGTATGAAAACTATTTTCATATAGTAAGAACTTTTTTTAGTTCAATATTTCATTTCATTCAACAAAGATTCACTGAATGCCTACCCTATATTAGGAAAATAAGACAGGATAAATGATCCTGAATTCAGCATCAGGAGGAAAAAAGAGGCAGAAAATACAGAAGAGGGGGTAAAATACAATGACAAGGTATAAATATTGAAGAACTAAAATGAGAGAAGAGACAACAAGGGTCAGGGCAATATTTGAAAAGATGACACAGGTATACCTTGGAGATATAGGTAGGTTCAGTCACAGACAAACAAAATAAAGCAAATATTGCAATAAAGCAAGTCACACAAATTTTGTGGTTTCCCAGTGCCTATGAAAGTTATGTTTATACTATAGTCTATTAAGAGTACAATAGCAGTATGTCTAAAAAAAATGTACATACCTGAACTAAAAAACACTTTATTGCTAAAAAATGCCAACAATCATCTAAGTCTAACCATTCAGCAAGTCATAGTAGTAACATCAAAGATCACCATAACAAATATAATAATAATGAAAAAGTTTGAAATATTTCAAGAATATGCAAGAAAATGCAACACAGAGACACAAAGTGAGCAAATACTGGTGGGAAAATGGCTCCAATAGACTTACTCAATGTAGGGTTGCCACAAATCTTCCATTTGCAAAAAATGCAATATCTGCAAAGTACAATAAAACAAAGCTCAATAAAACGGAGTATACTTATATCTGAAGTTTTTCAGGGACTAATCAGACAGCAATCCAGAGAGTCAAGAAACCTACTGCATCAGAAATAGAATAAATTAAAATAAATTCCAAAAAATTACATTATATTAAAATTGCTGAAAATCAACAAGAAGAAAAAATAATTTTTAAGCTGTGGGGGAGGGTGGGGAAGCCAGGTCATATGTAAAGGAATAAGTTAGACAGCTGATTTCTCAGCACATCAATGGAGTCCTGATAATAGTGGAATAAAGCCTTCAAAGTGCTAAAAGAAAATGCCTGCCAACCTAAAAGTCTATATCTTGTGAAGTATCTTTCAAGAATGAAGTAACTAGATTTGTCATGGTGATCATTTTATAATATATAAAGGTATTGAATCACTACACTGTATACCTGAAACTAATATAATTTTCAAAGTCAATTATACTTCAATAAAGAAGTGAAGTAAAAATAAAGACATCTATCTATCTAAGAAAGACCATCACTAGCATACTCTTACTAAAAGAAAATCTAAAGGAAAGTAATTCTAGATGTAGGATCTGAAATGCAGGATGGAATAAAGTAAACTAATATTAATCAACATGGATTGTATAAGACAGTAATAATAATGTTAATTGTCTTTGTTTTTAGGTAGACTTAAAAATACAACACAGTAACAAGAATCAAGAGGGGATAAATTGAATTAAACTTTGAAAAGAACCTGTATTACTGGGAGGAGGGTCAAGGTTTTGGTTAACTTTAGACTTCAATAATTTAAGTATATTTGGTAAAATTTCTAGGGTAACTACTAAAAGAAAGAAACAGAACGTGCAACTTCCAAATGGGTATAGGGAAAAATAGAAGATAAAAATTACTCCATCAAGAATAAAAGGCAAGAAATGAGAGAAAAACAATCCCAGAATAGTCCTGGCATATAGTGATAGTTTTAAAATATTGGCAGGATAAATGGCTGCATTCATGAAGAAAAGAATGAATGAATGCACATGTTGACATTCCTATACTGAGGAGAGCAGGTCAGAAGATATCAGTTCCCAGATACTGCCTAGTTTAGAGGTTGTGATTTAGAGATAAAGGGATAAATGAGGTTGCTAGAGTCACAAAAATCAGTATTTTTCCTAAAATTTATACAGCCCCTTGAAGTTTTGAATGTGAATTCTCATTCCTATATCTACAAGTGGCATCCCCTTGAGGTGAGCCAGCTAAAAAGACAGCGTCTGCATTCCACAGCTCTGATGTATGTTTGCTGGTACCCCAGGATTTCCCCGTTCCCACATGTTGAGGCAAAAGTCATTTTAATTTTTCACTTCATTTCAGTATTTCTGAATGCTACTTACCACGTAAGACTGCATTTTCAGACTGCCTTGATCAGAAAAGGATTTTCAGTTGTGCTGGCCCATTTCTCTACTAGATCCCCAGGCGGAACAGCTGCAAAACTTAATCTAGCTTTTGGTAATAAATTCATTCACCTTATTAGTATGCAGCTCAGGAAGACTAACCCCCAACTCTAAAGGAACATGAATGCTGATCTTTTTAAAGAGAGTGAATATGGAGCAGCCTGATCCCTGAGAGGCTCCAAGAGATTAAAGTTGTTCAAGTCTCACCCCCGGGGCCTTACAAGGGTAAAGTCACACAATCGGGGGCAATTTGACTGTCCTGCCAATCAAAGATGCTGCAGCAAATCTCACTCATTCAAACTGATTAGCCAGAGGGACTTACCTTAGGATGGTAAAAAGAACACTGTACTAAAAGTCACCAGCTCTGCTCAGCCTCTTAATCTTTCTGGGCCTCAATTTACTCATCTGTGACAAGCATAATCATCTACGACCTTGGTTCTCAAGCTTTAGAGTGCATCAGAATGACCCAGAGAGCTTGCTAAAACAGACTGCTGGGCTCACCTCCAGGGTTCTGGATGTGGCATTTCTCAGGTGGAGCCTAAGAATGTGCATTTCTATCAAGTTCCCAGGTGATACTGATGCTGCCGGTACAGAGACCACACTTTGGAAACATTGATCTCTACAGCCCTTTTTTGCCTTATTATTCTCTAGAGTAGTGTAAAGTTCAAATTATGGAAATGCTTATTTTAATATTAAGTTTATATGTAAAATAAATTTTACTAGTTTTTATAAGCACATGTATTATCAGACCATACTGATACACTGTATTTAAGAATCATTTATAATTACTCTCTTCGTTTGTCTTTAATAGTTAACAAAAAGACTTGGCACACAGTTTATTTTTCTCAACAAGTGAACATTTAATATGCAAGGTCAACCCTTCAAGTATGCAGTAAAAGTGGTCATTTGTGTGTTCATGGGTACCAGAAAGAAATATCCAATTTCAAAACTATACTTGCTTGACCAGTTCCTTACTTCTAGAATGCATTTATTCCTTTGGATAAAGACTTCAGTTCTATTAAAATGCAAATGTTCCAGAATATAGTAAAAAAAAAAAAAAAAGAAAAAGAAAAAAGAAATCTTATCAGTCAATTGCCTATTACTGCAAGTGATTTTATCAAAGTATTTCAAAAGCCCCAAATTTGATAGGAGGAGGAAGATGGAGGTGTAGGCATGATTCACCCGAGAGAGAGGCGGCATCATCATGGCAGGAAAAGGAGATGCTGATTGGGAAGGTTCAACACCGAAAAGTTCACCAACATCACCATTTTGCCTAGGCCTTGACTTGTCTACATATTTAGTAAGGCCTTCTCCCCAGTGGGCAAAGTCAGGTCCAGTGATCTTAAGTTCATGATGTGGAATCCAAATGAATGAAGCTCCATGGATTCAGATTTGTCTAATAACAGATGGTGTACTCCAAATTCATGCAGTTCCCTGGGTGCGTTGCTGATTACAACTATATAGCTCAGTATGGTATTGTGTCATCTGAATCATAGCCTCCTTATCCATTTGGTAGAAATGATTAGGCCAATGGTCTCTGCAATTAAGGATGGAAATCCAGAACCCAATCATTTCGTGTGTCAGAGAAAGGAGTTCAGCATTACAGACCCCTAGGTCTATGCTATAAATGAGAACAAGCAGAATGAAATTTAGTATCTGTTGTGTTCTCCCAAGTTCTTACTACGTAGCTACTTGTTTCTTTCTAAATGGAAAACATTAAAACATTTCAGAACTCCCAGGGCATGGACGTCTTAGGCTACCTATCCATTTGAACCAAAAATACACTCTCTGTTACAAGCAAGGCAAATTTGTGAAAGGAAAATAAGCAACATGTAGATCATAAAAGAAATTAGAGAATGTGTAAATCAGACACTCAAAAACACCAGTTCTTATGAAATAACACAAAAGCTGGCCTACGTATAGCTAACAAAGATGATATACTGTGTGATCTTGCCATGACATTGTATCTACTTATCATATCATTAAGGCAAGGTGTATTTCCAAGATAACAAAATGAGTAGACATTTAATTTGATTTCAGTAAATATGGGTTAGAATCCCTGCTGCTACCTAACTGCTCTAAAATTAGATGCCAGTGACACAATCCCGAGAAGCATGTCTTTAACTCTGGGTAGCAAAGCCTTTGAGCTGCTGAGTTACAGGGACTCTATTAGCTGCCATTTTGCTTTGTACACAACTCTGTCACCATGATGTGAAGCCTGTGGGGCTGTAAATACCAATTATTGCCTCCAATTGTGCAAGGCTTTTGGAGCTGGACTACCAGAGTTTAAATGCCAGCTCTGCCACTTAAGAACTGTGACTTTGGGTAACATAACCTAAATACTCAGTGCCTGTTTCTTCAACTATAATCTGAGATAATGCTAGTATCAACCTAATAGTATTATTGTGAGAATTAAATTATTTAAAGACTAATACATGTAAAGCATTTAAAACGGTGACTGGCACAAAGTAAGTGCTAAGTAAATGTTGGCTGTTAAAGTTTATCATTTCTTTGTTCCCTATATCTATCCACGTTAACAAGTGTATGTATAAGCTCCCCTTGGGAATGAAAATTCTCATTCAGAGAGAAACCAAACCATTCAAAGAGAAAACTCTGTCCTTAAAAGACGCCAACATAGGGCTTCCCTGGTGGCGCAGTGCTTGAGAGTCCGCCTGCCGATGCAGGGGGCGCGGGTTCGTGCCCCGTTTCGGGAAGATCCCACGTGCCGCGGAGCGGCTGGGCCCGTGGGCCATGGCCGCTGGGCCTGCGCGTCCGGAGCCTGTGCTCCGCAAATGGGAGAGGCCACGACAGTGAGAGGCCCGCATAACGCAAGAAAAAAAATAAAAAAATAAAAAAAAAAATAAAAGACGCCAACATACAAGGGACTGGGTACCTTCAGCACACACAAGAGAACAGACCAAAATGGAGAACTGCCCAAAGACTGACTACACCCCAAAGCCAGAGCACGCTCCCTCCAGCTGCCTTGCCAAAGTCTGTTCGAGCACCATTAAAGGGTCCTATGGATCACCCATGTTACAAAATATGGGTAGGGGAGACTGTGTGCTCTCCCCTGGAACCTTACTACCCCATTCACCAGCAAAAGGGAGGCCATTTCCACAGGGAATCTCTGTGCTGCTAACCTGTGAGCCATGTACTCACACTGGGTCTCTTTTTGTCCCTCTACCCACTGCACATTTTCTTCTGTTTAGGTTCAATGACCAACAATTTCTTATAATTCATGTTGCTAATAAAAATTGCTACCTGCAGTTTAGGACCTGCCATGTGCTGTGTGCTGCTTTTCTCCAGAACTAACACTAACTCTGCAAGGCAGGCACTGCTGTCACCATTCTAGAGCTTCAGAAACAGTCTCGGTGAGGTTAAGCAACTTTCCCAAGACTACAAAACTATTAAGTGGCAGGTGTGGGATTTGATCATAAATTCAACTAGCTCCAAGGCCCATGCTCTTTCCCAAAATTATGGGGCCTTCTACCCGGTGCAGAGCTGACACCCTAAAGCTCTCTCTGTGGCCTCTGGTGTGTGGTTTGGGAACATCTTTTGGGGGTCAATGAGTATTGTACGGTCCTCACAATTGCTGGGGTAGGCATATGTATGGTACCTATTTCTAACTGCAGCCCAAACTGTCCCTCACTTTGCACTAGAGATAGCCGTTGAGTACGATCAGAAGCAAGGAGCCGTTGAGTACGATCAGAAGCATCCTCACTGGTGATTACTAAAGCAGGCACTGGGAGTCAGCCAGACCCTGGTTTAAATGCAGCTCTGCCACTTATCAGTTACTGTCTCTGAGCAAAGCTACTTAGTCTAAGCTCTTTGTTCTGAAAATGTGGACACTGATACCTAGTAGGTCTGGTGGTGAGGGTTATATGAGAAGATCTTTGTCAAGTGCCTAGCTCAGTGCCTCACACACAGTGACTGCTTGTTAAGCTGAGAACAGGAACCACACCCCTAGTCAGCATGAGAGGAAGGCACATGCTACTGACTGTAGGACCCTCCCAGATACGAGAGATTTATCATCCCCTGTTTCTCCCCTTCAACCCACCAACTGCCCAGCTGTCCCAGTTGTCACTGAGCACCCTGAAACTTCAGTCTAGCTCAGGAAGGTTAACAAATCTCCATCAAGAATAAGACAATTAAGAGTAAAATATTACTCTTACTAAGCTTTTTTCTATTTGTGATGCTCACTCAATTCACCATACATTTGTTGATCATAGGTACTGATTTGTTGGGATCTATATACATATAATCTATCATTTATATATATAAATATAATGTATATTTATATTTTATCATGATATATGTATACATATCACATACGTTTGTGTCTGTTTATGTGTGTACATGTATGTGTAGCTGTATGTTATGCACATAGACATATACACACATACATAATTTTAGAGGCATAATTTCAAAGGATTTTAAAATGTCTACCTCAAGACCTATTCTTAGGAACCTAGGCAGACTTGGATTTCAAAGGAACTTGCCTCTCTGTGAGTTAGTATTAAAACAACTGGGCCCTCCTTTTTTGGAATCAATTGTTCTTGATACCTCCTCAGGCTGAACTTGGCTGTAAGGTCACACAATCTTGTTGAATCATCTCAATTTGTCCATTTAAAGTTTTCCAGTGATGTGAGTTTAAGTGAGAGCAATTCAGACCTTATAGGTTGGTCATGTCCCGGGGTCCTTCTGGCCCTAGATCACTGCTGACCCCCTCCACCTACCCCAACCTCTCGGTTTTTACGGGAATGTTAATGATCAGCCCCTTGACGCTGTCTACCTATTTGTAACTCTCCTGAGTCAGTATCGACTTTAGAATGGCAGGGGCTCAGGCATTAAAATTCAGGCCCCATATATTCCACCTACTGGTATAACTAATTCCCATTAACCTCACCTGAAATCATACAGTTCAGAAAAGGCAGAGAGGAAGCTGCAGTTCATTTAGAGAGAGAGTTAGCTGAAGCCCTCCAGCGCAGTGTCCATATTATCTCATGAAGCCTACAGTAAACCAAAGACCATGCAAAGGCCACAGGATTTATTTTTACTAGAATTGTCTCCTGATCTACAAGGAGCTATCATAGCAAAATAGCAGGGGCTGCAATATTTTACAAGAAAAGTTTTCTACTCACAATAACTGAGCTGTTCAAGCTCTCTCTCCACCTTCCTTGTCTCCTTTGCTCCTAAATGTTCCAGCTCTTGAACACACATGCAATTTCTGTGTGTGTGTGTGTGTGTGTGTATGTGTGTGTTTAGGTGTTTGAGAAAAAATTTCAAATAGAGAAAATTACAAGGAATAATACAACAAACAATCCCACAACATATTAACTGTTAGAAAAACAACACTGACCATTGAAAATATTTTATCTTATGTGCTCTGGATTTTTTATTTTGTAAAATAAAAATAGACTACATTGCAATTTTCTTTGACCTTCCTCTCCTAATGCAGAGACACCCATTAGTATGAATTGCATGTATACTTCCAGTCCATTTAAAAAAATTCTTTAACATACATACATATGCCCATTAAAATGTATACAGTATGTATATACATTTAAAAGATACATAAAGAGTATCATGCTGTATTATTCTGGAAGTTGCTATTTCCACTCTATATTGTGTTTCAGTGATGTATACATGATATATACAGATCTAGTTGATTCTTCTTAATTTCCCCAGGTCACAGGATAAGTTCGTGTAGGAGAAATAAAACCTGCCCATTTTACCACCTAGTTGTACAAGCAGCTAGGGACTCCAAAATACAATCAGCGTACAGCAGTGGCCTTGAAAAAAGTGTCCAGTTACTATTTATCAAATTATAGTACTGACCAAGAGTGTTCATCATACACTACACTGAGCTAGACAAATTAAAATCACGAAGTGTTATCTACCATTACCAAATTCACAAATGAGTTGAAAATGCAACATTAACACTTGAAATAAATAAAAGGTAACGGAGTCGATTCTTAAGGTATGTTTGAAGGACAAAATCAATTCAGAGCTAAGAGAGATCACTGTGAACAGGTATAGTTAGAGAGGTCTTCTTGGTAGAGGCAGTAGTTGAGACAGGCAATGAAAAGTGGGGAAAAGTTCAAATATCATAAGAGAATAGGAAAGGTATTAAGGCTTGGGAACATTATGAAAAAAAGGTTTACAGGTTGGAATGAGTATGGAGCGAGTAAGATAACCCTGAAAGGAGGGGAGAAAGATATTAGAGGAAGGATGAGATAAACATGCGGAGAGATCTGAGCGCTGGATGACAGAGCTGTGCTTGTATAGTTACCCACATGGAGCCATTTAAGGATCTCCCTGCAGGATTGGCTCTGTCTCCTCCGTCTGCAGCTCCTGGAATGTTCCATGCCCTCTAACACCCTTGCACCTTTGAACATACTACTGCCTCAACAGGTATGCCATTTCTGACCCCCTCTCTTTATCTTCAGCTTTCATCTTAGGCAGCACACTCCCAAAGCCTTCCTTGACACATGCCCTAGTCAGGATTAGGCTCCCCTTCTCCCATATTGCTTCAAGATCCTGGGCTTCCTTCTAGCACAGAATTTGTCAAACTGGGTTGTAATTATGTTTAGTTGTCTTCCTCACTGAGTTATAAACTCATTGGGAAGGACTTTGACTTCTTATTTATCTTTTGGGTCCAGATTGTAGCCCAGTACCTGTTTCACAGATGCACTCAATTAACATTTGAATGAATTAAAACCTTAATTAATGATTAATCAAATAACTATGGGTATATTCATTTAATTTTATGTATTTTTAAATATTTATATGTAAATATTACCCACTTAGGCTTAAAAAAGAAATCATTATTTTGATGCCTCTTGACTTTTAGAATACTTCCCATGAGAAGAAACACATTACAACTGGTAGCAACATAAAATACTATGAAAGATAAGCCCAAGTTCTATTTGTCCTGCAGCTCTTCAGAACTCAAAACATTTTCATCTATAGAAAAGAAAAACTATGAGCACTTTGATATAACTGACTATGACACTTCAATCGTGTCATCTCCAAACGGATGTGTCCCCAGCAAAGCCCATTAACAAATCCCAGGAAATAAAAATAGAATCTGAGTAATAAAATAAGGTCTAACCTTTCTTTACTGTGAACTCGGTCCAGTTTCACTTGCTCACAGGGTGTTGTGTGCAGAGGCCTTGCACCCAGCGCTTCAGGCCAGAGCTCCTGGCGTGAAACGGGCCCACACCTCGGCTCGGCAGGCTGTGTGCACAAGCGCTGCCCACGGGTAAGATAGTGGCAGCAGACTGGGTGCAGAGGTGCTGCACCGGGCACTGCTATCTGGCGTTTGGAGAGCAGCACACCTGAGCCTAATGGGCAGGAGCCCCACCTCATCCGCCAGCCCTGCCTTCAGCTCTCCCAGCTGAATCCTATAAAGCAGCCTCACCCATTGTCTGTAAGGGAAAGCAGGTGCTCTAGAGTGCAAGGTCGCACCTCTCCATTCTTTGATCAAAGAATGAAACTCTCCTTTGCCTCTGAACCAAACCAGGTCTCATTCTGTTGGCTCCAACACCAGGCTGTAACCGCTCTGAACGACCTAGCCCATGAAGGATATAAGGTGTCCAAGAAAAAGGCTCAAATATCACAAACTAGGGTGACCTACATAGGCTTCATTCTCACAGAAGGTCAGAGAAGCCTACCCCAGGAGCCTGACCCCTCCTAAAACTAGAAGACAGCTTAGATGTTTCCTGGGGAGGCCAGGTTTTGCCGCATCTGGATCCCTAACTACGTCTAATAGCAAGGCCTCTACATGGAAAGTTGAAAGGAAAGGGTGATGATCCTTTTGAATGAAATTCAGGATGTGAAGGGGCCTTTTAAGAATTGAAAAAGCAATTCCTTCAGGCCCCTGCCCTGGCCCTCCCAGATTTAGCTAAACCATTTGACCTTTACATTTAGGAGAGAAGGGGGATTGCCCTCAGGTCATTAGCTGGAAAACTAGGACCACCTGCTCAGGTGGTTGCTTATTTCTCTAAACAATTGGATGGAACAGCTGAGGGATGGCCTCCTTGCCACCGGGCGGGAGCAGCTACTACCACCCTGCTAAACAAGGCTGAAAAGTTAACATTTGGTCAGCCAGTCACTATATGGACTCCACCAGGTTCAGGTTTTAGTAAGTTCTAAGGGAAGGGAATGGCTGTCCCCCAGAAGGTCGATTCAAGTTCAGGCTATGCTTTTAGACAACACAGTGGCTACCATAAAAACCTGTCATGGGCTTCCCTGGTGGCGCAGTGGTTGAGAGTCCGCCTGCCGATGCAGGGGACACGGGTTCGTGTCCCGGTCCGGGAGGATCCCACATGCCGTGAAGCAGCTGAGCCCGTGGGCCATGGCCACTGAGCCTGCGCGTCCGGAGCCTGCGCTCCGCAACGGAAGAGGCCGCAACAGTGAAAGGTACGCGTACCGCAAAAAAAAAAACAAACACACCTGTCACCTGCTAAATCCTGCCACCCTGCTACCCACAGAAACGGGGCCCCCAGAGCATGACTGTATAGAAACCATAGTCACGATCTATCCCAGTCGCCTGACCTAGGAAGTAAGCCTCAACATCAGGGCCCACTTGGGCCTATAGGCAAAAGACCTAGATACCTTCATTTTTAGGAAAAATTTGACACATGGCCATTTTTCTTTTGCTGATATTTGGGCCATGTATCTTAAATTGTCTGGCATCCTTTGTCTCCAAAAGGTTAGACAAATGGTGGTTGCTCGGGGATACGAATAGTTAGGGCTGAAGCCTAGTGACCATACACACATCTAAAGGCAGCTGAGAAGTCCTCCTCCTCCACCCAGATTAGTTCGCTGCCCAGACTCGGCAGGAAGTAGTTATAGAAGATGAGCTTCACCCCTCAGCGCCCCTCAAGAATGAGGAGCCGGACAAAAGACAGAGGAGGGATTTGACACCGTGAACAATTCTCTGGAAATAAAAATAGAATCTGGGTAATAAAATAAGACCCGACCTTTTTTTGTTCTTTTCCTTTGTGCTTCGTCTAGTTTCACTTGCTCATAGGGTGCCCGGTACAGAGGCCTTGCACCCGACACTTCAGCTTGGCAGACCAGGTGCAGAGATGCTGCCCTCGGCACTTTGTTTGATCTGGACCCAGGGGAGAAGCACAGCTGCGCCCCGCCCCCTTCCCGGCTGAGGCGATCCCTATAAAGCAACCCCACCGAACTCGGTCTCTTTCTATTGATGAGGACCCTTGTTGGGGCCTGACTCAGAAGGGTTGGTAACAGTTGAACTTCCTGGGCCATCACAGGGTTGTTTGAGGACTGATTTAGTGAAGTGCCTAGAACAGGCCTTATTCCCAGTTAAGTGCTCCATATGTGTTTTAATTAAACTCCCTGCGTATGTTAGGGTTTTCCATCACACTTAAAATACTATCCTAAGTCCTCCCCGACGGCTTACAAAGCCCTACGTGATCTGGCTCCTTCTCTAACTTCATTTCCCATGACTCTTCCCTTTATCACCAGTTTCCGGTCATTCCCCAAGCACAGCAGGTGTGTTCCAGTCTCAGGGTTTTCCATGCTGTTTTCACTACCTAGAATATTCTTCCCCTAGAGAGCAGCCTGGCTTGCCCCCATCTCTCATTGGGGTCTACTTAAATGCCCCCTCCTCAAGAGGCCTTCCCCAACACCCTATCTAAAGCTGCACCTTCCATCACGCCATCTACTCACCCTGCTTCGTTTTGCTTCTACCACTGCTCAGGACCTGACAGTCTTAGATTTCTCTGTTGAGTTGGTCATTGTCTGTGTCCTCCATGGAGGCAGAGATTTTATTTTTGCACCGATACCCTCAGCACCCAGGAAAAAAAAATAGATGGATGAACAAATGAATGCATGGTCTCATTTAACATTCACAAATACGTAAGAGTATTGCTGTGTCCCAGGTGAGAAAACCAAGGCCTAGTAAGGAAAATTGATGACCCAGGATCAGCTGTGTTCTCTCCTGTAGTTTTAATCATGACAGTGCTCCCATCTGCATTTAGCTCCACACTCAGCCAGCCAACTTCAGCCACACCCAGACACCTGCACCCAGCCCACAGTGATGCTATAGCACCTGTCACCTCCTGGCAGGGAAAGGGAGAGCAGTCCCCCGCTACCTCTGCCACCTCGCAGCCCACCCAGAGTGACGGCCACATCAGAGAGGCACACACATTTCTGCTGCGTCCTTCCCTCATCAAACATTCATGCCATTTCTCCGTCACATCGGTGCCTGCTGAGCCACCACTTTCTCTCCACTCCCATCTCTCTCTCTTCTTGATCTTTTCTGGAATAGGGAGTTGTAAATAGATAATCTCCTTTGATGCCTTTCCCTAGCTGCCTACATTCTTCAATAAAAAGGCTACCTCCTTCTGCCAGAAATCTCTTGGGGGTACCTGACCCTTCTGTGGTTTGATCTTTTCTCAGCCTGTCTTTACAATTCCCTCAAACCTAGTTTCCCTTTCAGCGTCTGGAATACTGATTTATTTTGAAAGAGCACCATCAGCTGTGTCTTCTCTGCTCTGTAAGTTAATCAATAACTGAGTCCAACCCAGCAGTGGATCAACTAATATTCCGCTTCTGCTCAGCCCAGCCTTCCAACTCTGCCTTGCCCTGGGTTAGGAGGTCATTGAGTTCCAGGGCCTGGGAGGGGCAGGGCATACCGGGAAGCAGAAA
Source organism: Lipotes vexillifer (assembly GCF_000442215.2). Lineage (NCBI taxonomy): Eukaryota > Metazoa > Chordata > Mammalia > Artiodactyla > Lipotidae > Lipotes > Lipotes vexillifer. The sequence goes on along the minus strand of NW_006777583.1, from coordinate 46,203 downwards.
TGCAAGAGTAGATCAATCAATCTGCAGAAAGTAGGGTAAACCCAACTTTCTTTTGAGGGTAAACCTTTACTCTGTTAGCTTTTTCAAAAGGAAATATAGAAAGAAAACTTCACGCTGCTTCCACTCCCCCTATTTCCATGGAGCCCTGAACATCCTGTGAAGAGATGTGATAGCTAGACACTTCCACCCCAGCTGAAGGGACTATTTCAGGCTTCATCTCCCACTTACTTCTGCAAGCCTGCAATCTGTGGGCTTACCAGGCTTTTCACTACATTGGCTTCAAAACCTAGAATTTCCCTCTCTGCCTAGCAATTTCAGGTTCATGACTGAAGCAGCCACATCATGTTTTGAGGTATTAATTTAAGTAGATTTCCTCCCTGTGCTTTCCCCCTTTTCTTCCCTCATCAAAGCAGGTGGCCAGCTTTTTGATTCATTGCCTTAGGGCAGGTACACAACAGAGTGCAGAACAGGATGGCTACCAGATTTTCTGCTTTGAGTTTCCTTAACCTGAAACCCACTGAGAAGGAGAGAAGAAGTGGAGGGACTTGGAGGAGTAGTGAGGGCAGTAGGGGATTCCCCTGGGCTGGAGGGAGGCGAGAGAGCTGCAGGTGCCCAGAGAAAATGGAGAACTACCTGGTCCTGCCCCGCAGTGGTGCCTTGGTGCACAAAGACCTAAGAATGAGACAGGTCCGTGGGCACCCAAGGGGTAGGACACAGACAGCCTTGGCTTCAACAAAGCTGCCCACATCCCATGTGGTGTGGAAACAGAGAGCTACTGGATGTCAGGAGACACTGAGGGTTTGGATGTCGACGATGCCAGCCATGAACACAGTGGACTTAAAACTAGAGACTTCTGTGGGGGTTTTTTTGCAGGCATCCTGTAAGCCCGCACTCCACCCCAAGCTTTCGTCCCATCCCAAGAGAAAGAAGGAACCCCAATGACAGAGGGAATGTGCCCCCGGTTGAACAGGAGTGGACACTCAGAGTCCTAATCAAGTTGGTCTTCAAAAAACAGTGATTTTTTTTTTCCCTCCCATGGAGTCTATTAGAATGGGATTCATAAACAGCTTTAGACCATCCTCCTGGCTTTTCGAGATGCTTTCGCCCAGACGCTCTCTCTTAAACCTACTCAGACACTCATCAGTGCCAGAAACTGGTACTGGGATTTCATGCCCAAACCTGGCCTGCAAGGCTCACTCCTCCTTATCTGTGGAGGAGAGAAGGCATCTTCAAACAGACAACTTAATTTACGACGGCTTACTGTGTTAAGTAGTTCATTTTTCATTTTCATGTCATGTAGATACCTTGAATCCAGCAGCCCCAGCACTCAGTTAATGGTGTCTCCCCAGAGCAAAAGCTCATAGTTATCCAACTCCTTCTTTCTCCTCTACGTAGAATCACTTTCCTAGGGATGTTCTATTAGAAATGTCCTTCAGATCTTTCCTCTCCTCTTTATCTCCACCACCACAGCCTTATTTAGGACTTTATAATCCTTGCTAATAACTATCTTAATTAATACACCATGGCAGACATTTAGTGAGTATTTAAATGAATACTCAATAACAATGAAGTAAAGAACCATACAGCATGTATTTTATTGCCTGAACTTAGAGTCAACAAGTTCTAATACTTATTGATATTATTGGAATTTATTCTATAGAAAGAGCTTTACATTTGATAAGCATCTTAATTTTACCATTTTCTAACATGCATCTGTTATCTTTGCATGTTTAAACCTCGTTTTATCCAAATGCTAACATTACTTGAGGTAAAACGTCATGGTCAGGGAATCTGTCACAATGCCCAGTCTGTCAACTACTCATCAACCTTAATTCAGCTTGGGAAGCCAACCAAGGTCAATGATTGCTACCAAATAAAATCAATGCCCCAACAACCACTGATTTGCAAAAGTGCTCTCAAAAAAAAAAAAAAAAAAAAAAAAAAGTCGATACTAGAACTAGGATGGTTATTCTTTCTTGGTGGAACTGCATTTGAACAGACAACTTGCCAGAAATATACATTCCTTTTCCAGCACTACAGCAGTCAGGAAAAGGGGTTTGTTTCAGTGGATGTAAATTCATTAGGTTATAGTGAAGATGGCAGGCTTTGGTGATTAATGGCAGGAAACTTGGACATAATAAGTTGTGAGAACCTATAAAATATGACACTGTCATCGAGCAGACATGGCAGTGTAGGGTGTGTTGGCAAGCCTCAATAAGCAAACCTCCAACAGAATCCTCCAACAAGGAGAGAGACCAGCCTTCTCGTGCCAGAACAGAACACGTAAGGAAAGCAGATGCTTCACTGAGAGCCCCATGCCTCCACTCTTCCAAGCTTGGATGTAACAAATGACATTTTCAACATTCATAAGGAAGAAGGTAACCACTGCGTTCCCAAATGATTCTTTACCTTTAACTCATTTGCTATCTATTTATACTGTTTCAAGAAGTTGGCAAAACTGATTTTCTTGGATTTTACATAGATTTCTACTGCAGATGTATTTGGAATCAATTTTCTGTTGATTCTTCATAGCCACAATAGTTAGCTCTTGTCATTACATCCTTTTCCTCTGGTTTGTGCCCATGCTCTCACCATCCTAATAGAACAGACGTTTTATCTAATGTTTTACTTTGTGTAACTCCAGAGCTACACATGACTCATGGGCTTCACTTAGGACATGCTGCCTTCATGGACCTCTAGCTAGGCATCCAGCAGCCACAACAGTCAATGCATTCTGACCTGTTCAACCCTGTCACCTCCCTCCCCAAGCATGCAATGAACCCCTAGGACTTGCAGTCAGTGTTTGAGAATAATCTTCTGTGATTTTATTTCACCCTGTGCTATCTGAAGCAGAACTCATTATCTTAAAGTTTCCTCATCTAAAACTTGTAGATATATGTTGGCTGTTTTTTTTTTTTTTTATTATTTAGACTATGTTTTAGGAAAGGGGGTATCTGCTGAGTAAGTGCTTTCATGGGGAGAAGTTCTTTGTACCTCACCCATTCCACTCCCTTAACAAAAATGGGTCCTATGAAGATAAAAAACCCGGTTTTGAGAATTAAAAAGTAGAAATACTGGGTTTGCTAAGAATCAGAGATTTTAATATCACTTAAGAGGGAAATTATGGTTCTTCTTTCCTCTCCCTGTTTCACGACTCCCCCTTCCATGCTTTCTTTCTTAATTTATACCTCTGGAATTCAAATACCTTCTATAATACTTTGTCAGAGTGTCTTAGGCTTCTGAGACCAGGAGAATAATGACCCTGGTCAGAAACTTGACTGAGTTCGGAAAAGTACATATAAATCAAGCCAAACATTTTTGATAAACTACATAAAGATAAATTGACTGGTAGATAAATTATGGCTAGATATGGATTTATTAACACAGGCAAAACTTCAAGCACACATATCAAAATGTAGCAGTGCTTATCACTAAGAAGTATATTATAAGTGATTTTTATTATCTTATTTATGCTTTTTTTTTTTGTTTTGTTTTTTGCAGTACGCGGGCCTCTCACTGTTGTGGCCTCTCCCGTTGTGGAGCACAGGCTCCAGACGCGCAGGCTCAGCGGCCATGGCTCACGGGCCCAGCCGCTCCGCGGCATGTGGGATCTTCCCGGACCGGGGCACGAACCCGTGTCCCCTGCACTGGCAGGTGGACTCTCAACGACTGCGCCACCAGGGAAGCACCTATTTATGCTTTTTTTAAGACTCTTTTTTTAAGGGAAGTTTTAGGTTCAGAGCCAAATTGAAAGGAAGGCACAAAGAGGTCCCACACAATCTCTGGCCCACACATGCCTAGCTTCCCCCATTATCAACATCACTCATCAGAGTGATACATTTGTTATCACTGATGACCCTACACTGATACATTATAACCATCTTAAGTCCATAGTTTACCTCAGGGTTCCCTCTTGGTGTTATACATTCTATGTGTTAGACAAATGTATAATGACATGTTTCCATCAGTATGATATACAGAGAATTTCCACTGACCTAAAAATCCTCTGTGATCTGCCTGTTCATCTCTCCCCTTACCCCCTTTACCTTTTTGTATTTTCCAGATTTTCTACAATGAGAAACTATAATTTTATGAAAAAAAATGTTTTATAGTAGAATAAAACTGGATTGGTCCACAAAACTTTGAAATGCTGGATCAGATTAGAACCACCACTTGGACTCCTTACATAATTACTCAAAAGAAAATGGGGGAAACTGCTTAAGTTCTTAAGTCTAAGTCCAAAAGTGGGCAGTATCACTTCTGGATCACTGTACTCTGTTGGACAAAGTAGTCACAAGCTGGCCCAGATTCAAGTAGATGAAGGCAGTGAAGAATGACATGTTCATACAGGCTGAGAAGGAACTGAAGGCAGCTGGTTCTCAAGACAAGCTACCTCATTCTAGTAGAGGAGTCTGATAGGGAAGGGAAGAGGCACAAGTCTCAGGTAGTGTTGACTCCTACCTGATTCTTCAGAGGGACTCTGGAGAGAAAGTCATGTCTCAAGGTACCTCAACCTGAGGGATGCAGCTTTCATGTTCTCACACCAAAAAGTTATTGGTCAAAAGGGTGGGTGGGGGCTTCCCTGGTGGCGCAGTGGTTGAGAGTCCGCCTGCCGACGCAGGGGACGTGG
>NW_006777583.1:33260-41312 GCF_000442215.2 Lipotes vexillifer | reverse complement strand
AAAAAAAAAAAAAAGGGTGGGTGAACCCAAGTGAAAAACAAGCAAAGGATATGTATAGACATTTATCCAAGGAAGATATGCAAATAGCCAATAAGCACATAAAAAAATGTTACACATCATTAGTCATCAAAGAAATGTAAATTAAAACCATAACAAGGTACCATTTCATACCCACTAGAATGGCTAGAATCAAGAAGTCCAATAATAACAAGTGTTGGTGAAGATGTAGAGAAATCAGAACCCTCATACACTAATGGTGGGAATATAAAATGTTGTGCAGCCACTTTGGAAATTGGTCTGCCAGTTCCTCAAACAATTAAGAGTTATCTATGACCCAGTCAATTCTGCTCCTAGGTATATACTCAAGAGAAATGAAAATATATGTCAACATAAAAACACATACATGGATTTTTATAATAGCATTATTCCTTGGTGCCAAAACATGGAAACAGCCCAAATGCCCATTGGTTAATGAATTAATAAACAAAATGTGGTATATACATACAATGGACTATTATTTGGTCACAAAAAGGAATAAAGCACTGGTAAATGCCACAACATGGATGAACCTTGAAAACTTTACACTGAGTGAGATCAGCTGGTCACAAGATACCACATGTGATCCAATTTATATGAAATGTCCAGAATAGGAAAATTAGAGAGATAGAAAGTTGATTAGTAATTGCTTAGGGATGGGGCAGGGATTGGGGATAGAGGAGTAATAGCTAAAGGGTATAGGGTTTCTTGCTGAAATGATAAAAGTATTCTAAAATTGACTGTGAGGGTGGTTGCATATATCTGTGTATATACTATAAAACATTGAACTGTACATTTAAATGAGTAAAGACGATGATATGTGAAATATATGTCACTAAAAAATTTTTTTTAACTGGTAAAAACAGAAGTGGGGGGCGTAATATAAATTCCTGGGTACCTCCAGTTAGCTGTGGTTGGGACAAAGTGACTGGGGGTAGCCCAAGAGTGGTCCTCAGAAGAATTACCATAAATAGCCCTTGAAAACGCATTGAAAGTGTAAGGGCAGAGAGGGGAGAAGGCCCACAGGAATGGTGGAAAGAGATCTCAGGGAATGTAAACTGGATTAGCCTGAGGCCTGTACCCATTCCTTAACCAATTACCAAGAGAAACAAAACTCTGATTGCTCAGGGCTGGGTCCTGTGCCCACCCCAAAACTAGACCGAGGATAGAAGAAGAGGGAGCCCCTAATGGAAAAGTGCCAGAAAGGAAAGGGAAGCTGGGAGGTCGCAAATGACCATGCCCACTGGTCTTATGGTTCTCACTCTAAGAAATTCTAAACGTGGAATGGAAAGAGTTGCGTCAGAAGTGAAGAAGCTTCCTGTGCAAGAGGTATGCAAGCCGAACAGGGGCGCGGTTGAACTGGATGGCTTCACGGTAGACAGCTTCAAAAGAATCCTCAGTGACCCCCGCTTCCTAGTATCCATGCCCTTGTGTGATCCCCTCCCCTTGACTATGGGCTGGACTTAGCGACTCCCTTGTAGAGGAGAGGATGCAGTGGAGGTGGTAGGAAGCCGCCTTCGAGATCAGGTGGCTTCCATCTTGGGGTCCTCTCTCCCTCTCTTGACCTCTTGGGTACTTGCTTACTTACTCTGAGGGCAGCCAGCTGCCATATTGTGAGCATCTCTATGGAACCCTTGCAGAAGGAACTGATGTCTCTGGCGAGCAGTCACTGAGCACCTGGGACCTGCCAACAGCCTAATCTATGAGCTTAGGAGCAGATCTCCCCTAGTCGAGGCTTGAGGTGATGCTGGCCTCAGCTGACACCTTGGCTGCAGCCCTGTGAGACATGCTGAGCCAGAGGCCCCCAAACCATGCCGGTTTCTTGACCCACAGACGGTGAGATAATAAATGTTTGTTCTTTTTAGCTGCTAAGTTTGGGGGTAATTTGTAATGCAGCAATAGATGACTAGCACAGACTCTAAAGCCCCTTCTCATCCTAATATTACATTAGTTTGAAAATGTATTTTATCAAAGGGACTACTGTAGTGGTGTGAGAATGTATGTGCCTGTGTGTGTTTGTATGTGCTTGTATGTATTTTGAAGGGGAGGCCAGGAAGGTAATGTATAGATAAGGACAAAGGACAATAATTTCAAGGCCTCCAGCCCTTTTTGATGTTGATGTGTCCCGGCTCTCCCTAGCAACACATTGGCTTCTGCAAACAGAACTTGCCTCATCCTTCAGAATGAAGAAAACTGTTGCTGTGACAATGGTCACAAAAGAACCAGAGCTTTCCCTCTTCACCAGGCTTCATGCCCTGCGAGAGACTGCAGCCAGCCCCTGCATTTTATCAGGCCAAATTAGGCCCCAAATAAATTGTTTAAAGTTGAATCAGCATCATTTAGACTTTTTTTCTGACTAGTATGGGAACGCTCGGGAGCTTCTCAAGTACCATTTATCCCACTAATTCTATTCTTTGCTTCACAAGAATACATTAGCTTTTTTTTTTCTGTCCAGAAATCTATGACTGCCCACTCTAAAGCCATAAATTAAGCAGGAAGCTTTTCTATGCAGAGGTCAAACCTGGATCACTACATGGCTTTTATTTATGCCAAAAGCACGCAGTCTGCCTTGTCCTGGAGAGAGGAGCCTTCCCACAGCAGGAGCTACAGAAACACTGTTGACACAATCAGAAGCCCAGTTTTGCTCCTGTTTCCCTCCTGCCCCCAACAATTAGCCTCACTCAGAATGTCAGCTTGCCCTTATCCTAATGGCACACAGTAGCAAAACAAGAGCCTGCATCTTAGAGCAGCAAGTGAGGGCCTGTCTGGGATTCTTCTCCTGCAATGATTCTCAAGTAACCCTTCCAAAGAGGTGGAAGGCATCACCTTCATCACGTGAAGCCTCTCAGGTAAGGGCTCCTAGAAACTGACCCTGAGGTGGTTAGAAGTCATGCAGGAATCAGGAGTGCCATGGTCCAAGGGTTTTTCAGACCCGCTGCTCAGATGGGCAGGTGGAGGTGGCCACAGCACTGATTTCTGTTCCAGTCTGTGTGAGGGCACCAGCAGATCATCCATTTGGGGAACCATCTGGGGCAAAGGGCTGAAAGGTAGGACCATTCAGGGTCCTGGCCCCACCAGGACACAGCAGAACTGCCAAAGAAAAGAGGTTCTGCCTTTGCAGTCTGCAGTCCAGCTAACAGGCAGAAGGTCCAGTAATGCAGAAAAAATATTTGCCTGGGGACAGGGGGCCTGGATTCCAGTTTTGAGTCTTTCTTTAATCAGCTTGTCTTGGTCAAGGCTTTTTACAAAAGTATAATTAAGTAAAACCCACCCAAATTGGGTTAGGCCAAATCGGGGCCTGTGTGTACGTCTTACACGGAATCCAAGGGAAACAAGCAGAATCAAACCATAAAAGAAACTGGAACTAGAAACTAAAAAGCCACGAAGAATCAAGACAGCTTCTCTCTCTCTCCTCTCTCTCTCTCTCTCTCTCTCTCTTGGAACTAGAAACTAAAAAGCCACGAAGAATCAAGACAGCCTCTCTCTCTCCCCTCTCTCTCTCTCTCTCTCTCTCTCTCTCTCTCTCTCTCTCTCTCTCTCTCTTTTCAAGTTCTCTCATCTAGTTTTGCTGTGTGGCTATGTCATTTCTGTCCCTCTTTTGCATGCCCACAGAAGTTAACCCTCCAAGAGTAGATGTCCCAAGTTCAAACAACCAGATGAATGCACAAGTATTGCTGAATTTCATTTCCAAATTCCCAGGTGAGAAACTATGACTATACAGATGGGGTCGGGGGCCTCATCCTGACCTAATCAGCTGTGGCCTGGAACCGGGGTTGGAGGGTGGGAGTCAGATGGTACTGTATGAAGAGAGCCGTCAGCAGCAACCCCTGAGAATAGGGGAAGGAGGGTGGTGAGGGCGTAGGCACCAGGAGGGGCTTCTTGGGCAGGATACACCATCAAAGTGCACCTGCGCTAGTACATAACCTGCTTGAATTCCAGTCCTTTGGGGAGCTTAAACTTCTCTTCCCTAAAGTCCTCCCTGCGGGTCTTGAGTTCTGTTCAATAAAGACATCAGCCTTGCAGTAAGATAACATTTCCTAAAGTTTGCCCTCAGGAAGAGCAAGACAGTCGCTGCACCAAGGTAGTAAACCCTGCGGTCACAAAGGCGATATGGCACTACAAGGGCAAGTCTGAAAAACTAGGAGACAGATGATGTTAACCATGCTCTTAACCACGTTGCCTACCTCTCCCCAGTGCCTAAAGGAGGAGACAGTAGGAGTCTGAGGGAGGTGCTTTAATTAACCTTTTAAAGCCCTAAGGAGACCAATGACAGCATTATCACTGCACTAAATGGATCAGAACTTCCAAATGTCCTACAAAAGTGACTGGATCCCCAAAGGCCTAGAAAGAGTTAGTGTGCCACCCTAAGAGCCCAGCTTGCTACTCCACCAGAGCAAAAGGAGCACTGAGGAGAAGGAGACTGTACAGCTGGAAGAGGTCCCTTCACAGGAGCAAAGATGCATCTCTAGCTTGTATGGAGACATGTGCCCCACATTATATAAATGGGCCCCTTTTAGGGATTTCTTACTATAGTACATTCACGTTGGTTTACTTCCCAGTTTAGCCCATAAATCATCTCTTTTTCACTCCCCTGTCTTCCCACAAATGGTTGAGAAATTATATGACCCAAAGACACCATCCTTGGACTGGGGCTTCCTTCAGGGTCAGTCACTTTTGAATCAAATACATTTAGCTGTCGTCTTGCTATTTTTCTAACTTACTGTCTTCAGTAAATGCTTCAATAGAACGGTCTTTTTATTATTCTGATGGAATTCAGCAAACAGTGTCTATGGGACTTTTGTTTTTGTGAAGTACTCTGTTGCCAGGATACCCAGGGTGAAGATGTCAAAAGAAGACACATTGAAAGGACAAGCTATAGTGAATATCCCAGAATCAGCCCCTTGCATACTAATCATTCTGATTCACCCTATGCAGTTTCTGTTTGCTATAGGGAAGATCCTAGAGTCCATAGTTTCTAAATAATAAACTATCTGGAGAACAGAAAACATGCATTATTAAGGAGGGCAATGCATGCTTAACTCCCTTCTTTTTTCTTTTTTTCTTTCCTTTAAAATGTAGCACTAAGACCATCAGAGACAAATTCTGGTATTTCATTAATGCAAGTCAGGGGATGAAAGAGAAATAGATTTCTACACTGACAACTTCGGGAAGAATTTTAAATAGAGTGAAAAGGATGAGAAGAATTAAAGCTACTTCTAACAATAGCAGAAAAACTCCATGATCATGTAATTATTTAAAAAGAATATATTAAGCATTTTGTTAACAAGAAGTTTTTAAGCATCTTCTAGGGACATCGTATAATACTAAATAAGGCTTTCCTTAGACTTAAACTAGATACATTTGAAATAAGATAGATGTAAAGTTCTATATCCAAATAAATAAAGACAAGGCAATTCTACAAGTTGAGAATAAAGAGAGTTGAGATTGTCTTGGCAGTAACTCCCAAGCCTGTAGCAGACAACAGATATATTATAAGCAAATAGTATGATGTTTCAGGGGTGGGGGGGATAATTTAATGTTGGACTCTCTCAATAATATTATCCTGATCACATGAATATATTGTACTATTAGAATGTGGGCTAGCCATGCTAGATGATACACAAAGTATCATGTTAATGCAGACACAGTATTTCAAGAAAAATGGGGCTAACTACATACATTCCAGATGAGACCAACAGCCTTGGTGGAGATGTGGAGGAGGGCTAACCAGAGGGAAAATTCTAGAAACTACTCTATCAGAATAATCACTGAAGAAACTGAGGACATTTAAGCCAGGAGAAGAGAAGTTCACAATGTTGGTGAAAATGCTACTGACATTGCAGGAATCACCTAAATCAACTCTAAATACATCCATCTTGACCAAAAATTGGCCGAACAAAAAACTAGCATTGTTCTCTCATCATTCAACAGTGAGAACTTGAATGTTATAGTTCCCCAAAGAAACTAGGCGGCAGTCACCCCTTCGGCCATTCACTGCTAGGTCATAGCACAGGGCCTGGGGTCTAACGGCTCCTTGCTCTCGGAAGTGCCATCACAGTCTGTGTCTGGGGACTGAGCTTGGTTCTGAAGGAGTCTCCTCTCTTGGCCAGGTGCTTTTATATTCAACAGAGAAGGAGAAAGACAATTCAGAGGGTTATTGTCTTCTATAGGGAGGAGGTTTCTCTCTGCCAGTGACAAGTTCTGAGAGAGCCTCAGAGTGCTGGGAGCCGTCGCTTTGAACCTGAGTTTTACCTCAAAGAGACACAAAGCAGCCACAGATTCTGAGCCTCCACTTATGGAAATCCATTCCAAAATTTCTGCCCAATTTTACAACGCTCGTCCAAAGAAGGGAATAGAATATAAAAATCATACTTTTTGAAACAAAACGATCTTTTCCACAATTTGTGTAGAAATATGCTGCAAGTACCAGAAGTGTAGCCCACCTGAGACTACTTAAGGTGTTTCTAAAGGAAGAAATTTCTGCCCTTCCTCCCTTCTTGCTGCCAGCCTGGCTTTTAAAATAATTTGAGTACAATCATAAACAAGAAGAGGGACCATCAAGACTTCCAGAAAAGCATCGGGCCATGAAAAATCAAAAGAACAATAGAGTCAGCCTACACCAACAGTATGGAAAAACCAGAATTTTTATATTGAAAAATCCAGGTTAATTTATATACTGTGTAGACCAGCATATCTTACAGAGTGATGTAAGGATTAATTGCATTGATTATACTTAGAGAGTGCTTACTACTTACCATTAAAATGATTATGAAAAGAAATAACAGTTCGTTGTGAACTGATAGCAGCATTTTAAAATAGCTTCTTAGCTTTTCAATATGCATAACTTTAAAAGGTTCATGCCTTTGACCTTATAATTCCTCTTCCTTAATTTTCACACTAAAGAAGTAATCCCAAATGCACACAAAGAATGATATTTCAAAAAATTGAAAAAAATTGAAATCTAACATTTGAAGAATAATTATGTTTCAGAAAAATTCATCCAATGGAATTTTAATATGATAAAATTATAATGTGAGCCAAAAAGGGTGGGAGGGGATAGAAAACTGTAGAAATATGACCAAATAAAACATGCCAAAACAGTGGATGCATTTGAATGGTAGAAACACGGATAATATTTCCCATAATAAATATGATGAGGACCGTTAAGTAAAGGCACGTTACAGGCATAACTTCTCCTGTAGTTATCTTTATTCTAGGTGAAGTACTAAATGGGTCACAGAGAAAGGAAAAAATAGAATCTGGTTGTGTCTAGACCTTTACATCTTGCAGGTACATGACACTGGTCACTTTAATTCATGTTTAACCAGCTGAAACCAACTGCCTCAGAATGGTTGTGTCTGGACATACTTTTCTGTTGGTCTTGACAGCACAGCAATCTGCCACTTTTTTTTTCTTTCAGATTAATTTTCTTCTGCTATTGGAGACTGAAGTCCCAGAGACCTCACCAGCCTTTCCACAGAAATGCCATGCTTTCAGAGGAAGCTGAGTTTGCTTCAAGGTAACACAAGAGAGACTTCCCTGGTGGCGCAGTGGTTAAGAATCCACCTGCCAATGCAGAGGAAATGGGTTTGATCCCTGGTCCAGGAAGATCCCACATGCCATGGAGCAACTAAGCCTGTGAGCCACAGCTACTGAGCCTGCGCTCTAGAGCCCACAAGCGACAACTACTGAGCCCGCATGCCACAACTACTGAAGCCCGTGTGCCTAGAGCCTGTGCTCTGCAACAAGAGAAGCCACCACAGTGAGAAGCCCGCACACCACAACGAAGAGTAGCCCCCCACTTGCCACAACTAGAGAAAGCCCGTGTGCAGCAATGAACACACAACACAGCTAAAAAATAAAATAAAAATAAATAAATAAATAAATAAGAGAGAGAGAGAAGACGAGAGATGGGCTGGGGCATAGAAAAGCATCAAAAGCCTCAATACATGAAATACACTGAGAAACATCAAACGTGCCCTGGAGGATCCAAGTGCAATTTCCATGCTACTTTTA
>NW_006777583.1:20370-33250 GCF_000442215.2 Lipotes vexillifer | reverse complement strand
GCATTCCTGTGTCTTGTACCAGAATTACTTTTAATTCATTTCCTCCTTTGCCCTCTAGCTCTCTTCTTCACTTAATTCTCTGCCCTATTTCCATCACAAAAATTTGTTTCAACTGTAGCTAGGTATAATCCAGCCCTACCCTCACCTCAGGTGAAAAGACTTTGTCCTTAAACAAACTTCATAACTCCCTGTTGGGTTTCAGGCACACTTCTGGATGTTTTCACTTACACATATATTGACCCAGTTAATTCTCATAAAAACACTGCTATTATTTCTATTCTCTAGATTAGAAAACTGAGGCTTAGAGATTTTAAATTACTTTTCCATCACTCATGGAAAATCCAGGGGGTAGAAGAAGATTGTTAATTCTAAACCTCTTTTTTCTACTCTACCAAAATGGATGTTCCCTGGATGACATCTGTTCTGGCTTCCCTAGAAATAGTACAACCATAAAATTTACCATCCAAACGGAGAAACTTTTAGAGGGAAAGGAGCATTGTTCATAACTGTGCTGGGACAAACCGGCAAAAATTTGGACCAGTTGGAATAGTTATCCTAACTAACATGGGAAAGGTACAAAATGTAGCGAGGAGCCTCCTACAGTCCACCACACACTCAACTATGTGTGTAAGGAACATGTCACAACCTGACAAACAAAACGTTGTCGGCTGAATGGGAGTCATTGAGCCACTGATGTGTCCCAAGGAACCATACCTAACAGAACATGGGCAGGGACAATTCAGTCAGTGAAGCCACGCAAAATAATCATGCCTGAAAGGAAGGCACACTATTGGGATATCACTAAAGACAATCGGGAAGAAATGGACAAATTCTTAGAAGGGTACAGTCTCCCAAGACTGAACCAGGAAGAAATAGAAAATATGAACAGATCAATCACAAGTAAAGAAATTGAAACTGTGATTAAAAATCTTCCAGCAAATAAAGGTCCAGGACCAGATGGCTTCACAAGTGAATTCTATCAAACATTTAGAGAAGAGCTAACACCCATCCTTCTCAAACTCTTCCAAAAAATTGCAGAGGAAGGAACACTCCCAAACTCATTCTATGAGGCCACCATCACTCTGATAGCAAAACCAGAAAAAGATACTACAAAAAAAAGAAAATTACAGACCAATATCACTAATGAATATAGATGCAAAAATCCTCAACAAAATACTAGCAAACAGAATCCAACAACACATTAAAAGGATCATACACCATGATCCAGTAGGATTTATCCCAGGGATGCAAGGATTCTTCAATATAAGCAAATCATTTAATGGGATACACCATATTAACGAATTGAAAAATAAAAACCATATGATCATCTCAATAGATGTGTAAAAAGCTTTTGCCAAAATTCAACACCCATTTATGATAAAAACTCTCCAGAAATTGGGCATAGAGAGAACCTACCTCAACAAAATAAAGGCCATATATGACAAACCCACAGCAAACATCATTCTCAATGGTGAAAAACTGAAAGCATTCCCTCTAAGATCAGGAACAAGGCAAGGATGTCCACTATCACCTCTATTATTCAACACAGTTGTTGAAGTCCTAGCCACAGCAATCAGAGAAGAGAAAGAAATAAAAGGAATTCAAATTGGAAAAGAAGAAGTAAAACTGTCACTGTTTGCAGATGACATGATACTATATATAGAGAATCCTAAAGAGGCCACCAGAAAACTACTAGAGCTAATCAATGAATCTGGTAAAGTTTCAGGGTACAAAATTAATGCACAGAAATCTCTTGCATTCCTATATACTAACAACGAAAGATCAGAAAGAGAAATTAAAGAAACAATCCCATTCACCATTGCAACCACGGCAACAAAAAGAATAAAATACCTAGGAATAAACCTACCTAAGGAGGTAAAAGACCTGTACTCAGAAAACTATAAGACACTGATGAAAGAAATCAAAGATGACACAAACAGATGGAGAGATATACCATGTTCTTGGATTGGAATAATCAATATTGTGAAAATGACTATACTACCCAAAGCAATCTACAGATTCAATGCGATCCCTATCAAATTACCAATGGCATTTTTTACAGAACTAGAACAAAAAATCTTAAAATTTGTATGGAGACAGACACAAAAGACCCCGAATAGCCAAAGTAATCTTAAGGGAAAAAAACGAAGCTGGAGGAATCAGGCTCCCTGACTTCAGACTATACTACAAAGCTACAGTAATCAAGACAATATGGTACTTGCACAAAAACAGAAATATAGATCAATGGAACAGGATAGAACGCCCAGAGATAAACCCACGCACTTATGGTCAACTAGTCTATGACAAAGGAGGCAAGGATATACAATGTAGAAAAGACAGTCTCTTAAATAAGTGGTGCTGGGAAAACTGGACAGCTACATGTAAAAGAATGAAATTAGAACACTCCCTAACACTATACACAAAAATAAACTCAAAATGGATTAAAGACCTAAATGTAAGTCCGGACACTATAAAACTCTTAGAGGAAAACATAGGAAGAACACTCTTTGATATAATCACAGCAAGATCTCTTTTGACCCACCTCCTAGAGTAATGGAAATAAAAACAAAAAAACAAATGGGACCTAATGAAACGTAAAAGCTTTTGCAAAGCAAAGGAAACTATAAACAAGACGAAAAGACAACCCTCAGAATGGGAGAAAATATTTGCAAATGAATCAACGGAGAAAGGATTAGTCTCCAAAATGTATAAAAAGCTCATGCAGCTCAATATTAAAAGAACAAACAACCCAATCCAAAAATGGGCAGAAGACCTAAATAGACATTTCTCCAAAGAAGACATACAGATGGCCAAGAAGCACATGAAAAGCTGCTCAACATCACTAATTAGAGAAATACAAATGAAAACTACAATGAGGTATCACCTCACACTGGTTAGAATGGGCATCATCAGAAAATCTACAAACAACAAGTACTGGAGAGGGTGTGGAGAAAAGGGAACCCTCTTGCACTGTTGGTGGAAATGTAAGTTGATACAGCCACTAGGGAGAACAATATGCAGCTTCCTTAAAAAACTAAAAATAGAATTACCACATGACCCAGCAATCCCACTACTGGGCATATAACCAGAGAAAATCATAATTCAAAAGGACACATGAACCACAGTGTTCATTGCAGCACTATTTACAACAGCCAGGTCATGAAGCAACCTAAATGCCCATCGACAGATGAATGGATAAAGAATATGTGGCACATATATAAAATGGAATATTACTCAGCCATAGAAAGGAACAAAATTTGGTTATTTGTAGAGATGTGGATGAACCTAGAGAGTGTCATAGAGAGTGAAGTAAGTCAGAAAGAGAAAAACAAATATCATATATTAACGCATATATGTGGAATCTAGAAAAGTGATACAAATGAACTGTTTTGCAAGGCAGAAATAGAGATACAGATGTAGAGAACAAACGTATGGACACCAAGGCGGGGAAGCGGGGGTTGGGGGTGGGATGGGGGTGGTGGGATGAATTGGGAGATTGGGGTTAACATATACATACTAATATGTATAAAATACATAACTAATAAGAACTTGCTGTATAAAGAATATAAATAAAATTACCAGAAGAGACCAAGAGACATTTTAGAAAAGTCTTTTGGAAAATCAAAACCAATAATCCATGTTAAAGCTGGAATCTCTAGTAGGATCTCCAGCAGCTTAGGAAGTTGACTGGGTTGTATTTAAATCTATATGTATCCTAGTTCCTGAAGAGTAGCTGTGTGCAGTCACTATCTCCAGAATAGCTGATCCCAGTTCACTGAGCACTGATGGGTTTGTTTATATGTTTTCACTCATCACACCCAAAATAGTGCACCAGAGGGAGGCAACATCACACAGTAGTCAAAGACCTGGAGTCTGCACTCAGAGAACATGATTTCAAATCCTGGTTCCACCTCTCATTAAATGTGTGACTGCAAGCATTACTTCATTGCTATAGGTTTCAGTTTCCTCCCCTTCAAAAATGGGGACTGGGTAATAATGGTGCTTATCTCACAGTGGGGTTTGAGAGTTAAGTGAGTCAATATATGTGAAATGGTAGAACAGTGCCTGGCAAATACTATATACCAAGTAAGTGCTGATTCTCGTTATGGATAATAGAAACACATGGATTGCTTCTCACAATTGGACAAATTGTTCATACTTCTTGTTGCTTGAATCCCCGTTCTGGAAAGAATGTGAGGCAGCTAACAAAAGTAAAATACAGTAGAATAGCATAATTTTCAAGCGGGAGCAAAAGAAATAAAAGCAAGGGTGGAGCTCAAATTAAGCTAGCGTACTTACTGCATTTTTTTATTGTGAGTTGACCTTGTAAAGGAAAGACAATAGTTAGAGAAATAGGGAAGCTGCATCCTCATGTACGATAAGCCTTATAGCAGATGCTACAGTCTATTCTTAAATAATTTTCTGGTTGGTGTGTCATTATTGCTTCCTTTGAAGTGAACATTTTTGCTGGTTTTGTTCTCTTTCCTTTGTATCACTGATCCTTAACGCTCATGCAGAAATGTATAGCAGGGATGAGGAACCACTACTAGAGAGAAGATGGGGAGAAGGTGAGGAGGTGGAAGGTTAGAACAAAGGCAGACAGTGCAAAAGGCAAGGTGGAGAATCAGGGCGTCTAAGGGGCTTACAGCACTCCCTCCCCAGCCCTAGAAAGATGTGCTCTATATACGCCAGAGTCCTCTGGGGCTCCCAGGATCTACAAGGAACTCCCAGCCGGACCTCTCCTTCCAATTAACGTTGTCCATTAACATTTTCATGAGGTGATGCATTTGTCTTCTGAATATGGTAATGATCTGAGTTCTTCCTTGTCTTGGGAGAATTTATTCACCAAAAGTGTCTGCTCCAGGAACCAATTAGGAGAGCACTGTCTTAAAGAATTTTACTGTGGTTCCATCAACAGGATTAACTTCAGTGTAGGTCATGTTTACATGTCACAGAAACAAGGAAGTTACTGATATTCTAGAGTTGGTTGATTACAATAACAATTCATGTTGAGACTCATGAAACTAGAGGGGACCTTTTAGGGATCATTGAATTCTGCTTCCTTATTTTGCAGCTGAGATGAAATAACTTTCCTCAGACCACCTTACACTAATCTTATTAGAGTAAGGGTAGATGCACAAAAGTCAATTTTTCTGTCAAAAGAGATTATTAGAACACAATGCATGATTTTCC
Organism: Lipotes vexillifer; assembly: GCF_000442215.2. Taxonomy (NCBI): domain Eukaryota; kingdom Metazoa; phylum Chordata; class Mammalia; order Artiodactyla; family Lipotidae; genus Lipotes; species Lipotes vexillifer. Next base: position 28,057 of record NW_006777583.1, on the reverse strand, counting down.
TCATGTTTCAGTTTTGTCAGTGTCTGAGCATCTTTCCTGCTCTAAGCTGCTGTCTCGGGGGCTAGATGTGTCACGATGTTTACTACAGTTGCTCTGAGGGGGCCATTCAGGACCCTCTGTTGATTCCTTTCTGGCTGCCCAGCTGCCGTCTGTCAGTGTAGCCATTTTTATTTCTCATGAGAATCAGCTATGACCTGAGGTGAGTTCCTACTCCTCAAGGGGAAACCACATCACCAAGATTACTACACTGGGAAGCACATTTTGTTCAAAATTTAATCAGTCAACTCTAGCTGGAGAATCAGAAGGTAATTCTGTACTTGTGTGCATGAGCATGAGCTTTACGCCACCTATTTTTCTGACTTCTTAGAAACATGGTGGCAAAAGAAATGGCCCCTGGAAATAGACTGCCTTGGTTATCAGCTACATGATCTTAGGCTAACCTCGCTAAGCTTCAGTTTCCTTATATGGGAATAGAGACTCTAACAATAGTACCAATGACATATGGTTATTGCAAGATGTAAATGAGATAAACCAAGTAAAGCACTAGTACATGTAGGCATTAAATAAAGCAAAAGAAGTATCTCAAGCCTGGGGAGTAGACAGACACTCATTTAACATAATAAGGCAATAAAAAGAGATGCCAAGCTATCAGGAGATTAACCTTTGTAATGCAAGACATCTGACTGTGTTTTCTTAGATATTTCACTCAGAGAACAGACCTCCAGGCTTCTTCTCCCTCCCCTTCTTTACCCTCATGACTCTATGCTTTCAAGGCTACCACTCCCACCCCCCGCCCCCACACACACATTCCATTCAGAAAAAAAAAAAAAAATACTGGATTGAGCAAAAAATGACTGATCACCCATGTTTTGAGGCTGGACACAGGAAAAGGCAGAAACATGAGGGGCGGGGAGCAAAGGGGTTAAAAGCACTGAGAAACTGTAGGGATTTGCCATAAGGAAGAAGGCGGGAAGGCCATCCATGTATCCAACACCCCCAAGAATCTAGAATTCAACTTGTGGGCAAATTGAATAGATCAAGGAATCTAATTTTGCTTCATGGGCCCAGTGGGGATTGGGCAGGGGAGTACATGCTGTTTTTCCCCATCCCTACCTCCAACTTCTATCAAACACTTGGAGTTCTCCATTTGGAGCTCGGGAGGTAGAGAGAAACAGGTGCATCATTTAGCAACTATCATGGTAATAGCTGACTCAAACAAGAATTATCAAAGGATGATAAAACAATTGGGTAAAAGTTTGATGGAAAACAGGATGCTTATGTAGTTTCCAAATACTAATTACAAAGAAGAAAGTGTAACTTTACACTGGATGCCTCATATCCACACAATCCAAGCTAACATCATCAATAATGAGACAAATGGATATTACCTGCCTCCTGATATGATGCATTAAGATGGATACAATATCACTTGTATAGTAGTCCTTCCAAAAATGCATAACCTGAAAGTAATCATGAGGAAAGAGTCAGACAAACACAAATCACTGGGCATTTCACAAAACAACTGGCCAGGTACTCTTTCAAAATGCCAATGCCATGAAGGACAACTAAAGGCTGAGGAACTATTCCAGATTAAGGGAGACTCAAGAGTACAATAAGTGATCCTAGATTTGATCCTGAATCAAGAGAAAAATGATACGTATAAGAGATCTTGTTGAGATGAGAGCTAAACATGAATTGCATATTAAAGACTACTGTTATATCAGTGTTAAGTTTCCTGCATCTGATCATTATATTGTGGGTATGTAAAAGAATATTCTTGTTTTTAGGAGATACACACAGAAGTATTTAGGGGTAAAAGTTATGGCATCTTGAGCTTCCCTGGTGGCGCAGTGGTTGAGAGTCTGCCTGCCGATGCAGGGGACACGGGTTCGTGCCCCGGTCCGGGAAGATCCCACATGCCGCGGAGAGGCTGGGCCCATGGGCCATGGCCACTGAGCCTGCCCGTCCGGAGCCTGTGCTCCGCAGTGGGAGAGGCCACAGCAGTGAGAGGCCCGCATACCGCAAAAAAAAAAAAAAGTTATGTCATCTCAAATCATTTAGCAAGTTTCATAAGAAGGAAGAGGAGGAGTAGGAAGGAAAAAAGTATGTGCAAGGGGGTGGTGGAGCATGTAGAAAGAGAGAAACAAAGCAAAGATTGCCAAATGTTAACATTGGTGAATCTAGATAAAGGGGTAAGGAAGTTCATTACATTATACTTGCATCTTTCTGTAAGTTTGAATTTTTTCCAAACAAAACACTGTGTAAAACATTAGAGAAAAAGAGAGAGCAAGACATATATATAAGACAAACAACAAGCTGATTGCAAGATGGAAGGCACCACCTCCCTGCATGAGAGGCACGCTGGCCTGCGTCACTTGGGGTGCCTGGCTGAGCTCCCATGTTGTTGCAGGCTCCGAGGGTGTGACCACCAATCATTGTGCTTTCACAGCAAAGACAGACTGCTGATTTTGTGTGGACTTAATTCTTTTGGAACTAAATTTTTTTTTTTTTTTTTTTTAGTAAAACTTCTCTTATGTTACCTACCGATCAGGAAGAATAGGTAACTGGTTAACTGCAAAAAGTTTATGAAAGCAGCAAACCATTTTCAAAAGTTATGCATACATGGCTTAAATGCTTCTTTTCCCTTGAAACTTTGTGTACTTTCTTTGAGTGGGTGTTTGCCAGTTAGAGTTGCATGTTGTCTTTCTTGCATCAAGTACATTCATACAACCCATACATCACCAATAATTTCCAGATTTAGTTTCTTTAAAGTTGAAAGTGCATTTCTTCTAGATGTTTACTTCTTTTCAATCATTTACAGGTGTCTCGCCCACTAATTTTACACAGACTTTTTAAGCACTTGACTTTATCGAGTTCCTCCAGAGCATTCAACTTATTTTTCATAGGAAAAAAAGAACCTCTTTCCTTACATGTATCATCAGTTTATGTAATATTTAATTAAATTCTATAATTACAATCTGAAGCACAACTGGGAGGAAGAGATTTGGAGACAAATGCAACTGGGTCTTGGTTAGCACACAGGCATACAGCTCACTCAGGGAGAAGAACGAGGGCGTGATGCTGAGTTGCCGACAGGCTATATGCATTCAGTGGCCATGAACTCCAGCCAACATGTGTTAGAGAAGAAATGGAAGAACACCGGTTAATTCCATGGGGAGTTGGGTGTCACTACATAGAGATCATTAAAAGATTTTCTGTATTTACTGACTTTCAGCCAGCAAAAAAAGATTTGATACTCCAAGGATAAAAATACCCTTCTGGTGATGAATATTAATTCTCTATGAAATTTACCACATATCAGAGAAACTAAAAATAGGAGTTTGGTTACATACAGAAAATTGAGTGCCTACTATGTGCCAGGCACTGTTGTATGTACTAGGGTACAGAGCTTCTAACATCATGGGTCTAGTTCTGTGGTGGGCCTGCTGGGTTCGGTTTTTCTACCCCGGAGGAATCTGCCAAAAATGCTTGCTTGACTGAAGAAGCAAGAAATTAATTCAAGGCTGTCCTTTTTCTCTTCTGAGGAACTGGAAGGATGAAAAAGAGGGAATTTTCTTACCCTGTGTGGAGTTAAATGATGTTATCATTTGCCACATATGCAACATGTTGTTTATGGTACAGTCAATTGATCATGACGCCTGAAACCAAGTGATAGATGGGATATGGCTGGAGCGGCAGCAGAAAAACAAGGAAAAATAGCCATAATTAACATATGGAGGCACACTGATGCAATTTGGTGTCTTCTTTTACTTAAGCAATTTTCTAAATTTGAGATGATTCCTTTAATTAATCATAGAGCCAAGGCTTTTCAGTTTCCAGTATTTATCTTTACCTTCAAATTACATTGAAAAGACTGCTGCTGCTTTTAATAGAAAGAACCTTGCCTTCAAGTGGGAAAGGAAACTGGAAAGCTTCCTGAAATATTTGGGTTAAAGAACATAGCTATAGGTTCCAGCATTGATCTCTGCATTGCCTACCCCCCTAACTGGGTCTACCCCTCTCTTTGCCTGTAATCTGTATCCACTCCCCTCCTTCCTCGGTTCCCATCCCCACAAGGCAGGCCGTCCCCTCTGCAGACATACATCCACTTCTAAGCCCGATGAATAGAAGTGGCCCTGCTAAGAGTGGCTTCCTCCTTCCTCTCCCTGAATTGAATCCTATACTTTGCTAAATGCTCAAATCAAGGCTCCCTTCCTCTGAGCAATTTTCTGTCCCCACTCCTATCTTATGGATACATAAAAGTGCATCTCATGAATACTTTTTAGGAATGACCAAGTTCAAACTCTTTTATCAGAAGAAAACCGAGATTGGAAGAGAATGAATAGCACAGCCCCTGTCATATGGTAGAATGGGAGCAAAACCCAAAGTATCCTCTTTCTCAGCTAAGGGCCCTTTCTACTCTCTTATTTTTATTACTTTAGCACTTATTCATATAGCCTCTGCATAACTGCCCTGAACTTGCTTCCCATCAGAATCCATCTGATTCAGTTATGTGAAGCCTGCCCACCCAATTAGCATGCAGGTTCCTTGAGGGTAAGGACTGTGCCTTTCATGTCCTCGGCTTGCACAGAGTGAGAAGACACTGACTAAAGGACGGTTGAATTTAATTAGCTAAATCTCAGACCAGACAGCATCAGATCCTTCCTCCCAGAAACCTCCCAGTGCCCCAATAATCTCAGCCAGCACACGTCTTCTGATTGCATTTCCAGGCCCCCCTGTGCTTTTGATTAACTTCTGTATTTTTCAGCTGTTGCATTGCCAAAGCATCCCTTTTGTTTCCCCAGGTGGGATATAGAACTGGAGGTAACAGGCAGTTAATAAGCTTAACAGGTAGGGACAGAGGCTCATTAATGGTTGCTCTGTGATTTGTGGCCAGTTCCCACAGCACCTAAACCTTGAAATAAATATATTCAGAGACTCCGTTACTCCGGAAGAGGACATGGATCATTTTTCTTTCATTAACAATGAGCCACTACAGCAACATTTTTATTTATATGCACACTTCCAAGCCTAAAAGCTTGTCCCTTTAAACCTGCTCGCAGTAAATTTTGATGAGCCCTTGATGAAAGAAGACTTATGGATCAGAGACAACCTGGTAACCATCTGTGCCCAATGCATATTAAAGGAAATGTAAATTCACAAAAGCCTCCCCAGCATATATCAGTTTATCCACTCTGGGAAGACAGAGGATGATTAGATAATCGGGGACCAAAGCTCCAGATTCAGCAGGGCCATGTTAATGAGGAACTTTGCTGAAGTACACAACAGGGAGGTACCTTCAAAAACAGAAATTTCTAGCGAAAGGGTGTGTCCGGTTATCCTTTCTCTGGTTATCTATCTGATGTGGTAGACACTTACAGAGGTCCCTGTCTAACCATAAGATCACACACACACACACACACACACACATGCATCTCTGCGCCATAGTGAATATGGGTCTAGGCAGCCATGTTGATATTGGATGACCTCCTCTCTACTGCCACCACCCACTCTCCTCTCTCCCCCTGCTGCCCTACGTCCACAGCCTTGGAGGTGCTTTGGACTCAGGCTGCTATAGGCCTATCTACGATCAGAACTTGGGTAATGGCCATATCCCGCCCTCTGAACCCTTTGAATTTACTCTAACTTAATCTCAACTAATCAGATTTTTTTTTTCCTGTGACTTTGGAATTGGCACTGAGAGGATCAGCTCTGCTGTTTGCCTGAACTGAGGGCTTTGTAAAATTGGGAGCTAAGAGGTGGCGTCTTCTGCCATGTGCTGGAAGTAACAGCAAAGGTTGGTGCAGTGAGAGAAGAAGAAAGCAGGTACACAGTGACAAGTTGGGAGCCAGAGCCTGGCAAGTCTCAGAGGGAGGCAGAAAGAGAAAGAAACTGTGTTGCATTTTGGACGTTTTCCAGGTGCTGGGCCCAGCCAGCCCTGGGCCCATGCCTAGGCTTCCATTGAGTTTCAGGCAGTAGCCCCAGTTTTGTAACATCAGTCCTTCATTCTGTTTAGTTTGTGTGCAATCAAAAACAGCTTTGAGGAAGACCCCGGGCCAGGTAAGGGCAGGGTCCAATCCAGGCTTCCGGGCCAGCCCCCAGCAAAGTCACGCTGGCCTGGGAGCTTGCCACCACCTGGCTTGACCGGTGCCTGGCCTATTTCAGAAGCAGACCCTCCTGCTGCCACTGAAAGAATCTTTTCAATGCTCTGTCTTTGCCTGAGGCATGTGGAGCCAGAAGACTAAGGCACAAAGGAGGAGGGAGGGAGCCTCTGGCAGAAGTAAAAGCAAACCAGGGACTGCTGTTGACAACTGCATCTCTCCCTTGCTGTTCTCAAGCTGTAAGCAGTTGGGACTCCACCGAAGTGTTCTCAGCTGAATTCTGTCCTGGGGTCAGGGACAAAGAAGCAGCCCCACTTCCCTACAATGGACAGTCAGTCGGTCACATCTAAAAGCTGCAGGGTTGAGTGTTCCAGTGTGGCTGGAACACAATCCTCCTGCCAGAAGGAAAGAGAGGTGGGCAACTCCCCATCTCTCCACCACAGTGAAGGTCTGCCTGTTCTTTCTTTTGGAGTATACGATAGGCTCAAGGATGTACTGTACAACATGGGTAATATAGCCAATATTTTGCAGTAATTGTAAATGGAAAATGACCTTAAAAATTGTACAAAAATTAAAAAATTTAAGACATCCTGACATATATGCCCCTAACATGATCACTAAGAAGAGCACATCGCCCCACAGTGTGCCTGCCAAAAATGTATTACCTCATCCTAACCTTGAGAACACTCAGGCTAAACACAAATTGAGGGGCCTTCCACAAAATCCCTGTACTCCACAAAAGTGTCAAATCACAGAAGACAAGGGAAGAACAAAGACTTGTCAAAGATCGAAGAAGACAAAGGGAGACGTGACAACAGACTACAACATGGGATCCTGAACTGGATCCTAGAACAGGAAAATGACATTAACGGAAACACGGGTGAAACCTGAATCAAGTCTGCTGTTAATAGCACTGCACCAATGTCAATGCCTTAGGTTTGATAACCGTGCAATGGTTAGGTAAGATGTTAACACTAGGAGAAGCTGGGTGGGTGGGAATTCTCGGTACTGTTTTCCCAACTCTTCTCTGAGTCTAAAATTATCTCAAAATAAAAAGGGTTTTAAAAAATCTAAAAAAAAAAAAGAGGATACTTTATACACTATCCCATTTTCAATGAAAATTCTATTCCCAGTCTGGTCAAAGTTCCATCTTTCCTTAGCTCCAATACATGTTCTAAGTCTCTGATCACTGGACTCAAATCAGTACCAAAAGAATTTCACTTCCCCCAAACAAAGTGGAAGCATGTCCACCCACAGCTCCCTCCAAGGCGATGCCATCCCCCATTGCCCCATCTTTACCCACCACACTTCCTCAATAAGCCTCCCCGTTCCTTCTGGAGACCGCCAGAGCAAGAGGGAGAAATTTAGTCCCACACAGGACATTTTATCCTTGGAGTGCTAAATACAAGTTAAGACTCGTGACTCTTTTCAGCTCTAATCACAGACTAATTTCTCTGATAAAGCCACTCCAGATTTCGATTCAGCTCACACCCTTGGCATCAGGACTCAGAGCTGTTCCCGGCCCAGGCTGCATGGCACATCCTGTGATCTGAGCTCAGGCAGTCACCACATCCCTCCCCCCCCCC
>NW_006777583.1:0-20360 GCF_000442215.2 Lipotes vexillifer | reverse complement strand
CCCCCCACCCCCCCCCCCCCCCCAACCTTTTAACCTGTTTTGTTTTGATTGTTTTAAAATCCTGCCAAACCCATTAGGGCTAAAGCTCAGCTGAAAGCAGCCACGACCTCCTGTCAGTGCTTGGCGTGGCAGGGGGGGGGGGGGGGGGAGCAACAGTGGAAAAGGCATCTCCTGCTTAAACCTCTAAAGTCAAAGTCTCCCCTCCCCCTACAGCTCAGTCCTCAGCTCTCTGAAGGATTTGAGCAGCTTCAGAAGCACCAGCAGCCTCACGATTCAAAAAGCCACACCAGCAGCTCTCTCTCTGAGTTTGTAATCAAAACAAAAGCACATCAGCTCGGTGCTTTGTGACCACCTAGAGGGCTGGGATACGGAGGGTGGGAGGGAGGGAGACGCAAGAGGGAAGAGGTATGGGAACACATATATATGTATAACTGATTCACTTTGTTATGGGGCGGAAGCTAACACACCATTGTAAAGCAATTATACTCCAATAAAGATGTTAAAAAAAAAAGCACACCTGTGTTTTGGCAGCTTCAAAGGGGTCACAAGTGGGGAGTGAATGCCACATGGTTAAGAGAGAAGCGCTTTGAGCCTATGACTGCTGCAGATGCACCCCAGTGTCCTGGCACCATGGATGCGTGGTGACCTTGAGGGGTCACCTAGTGGACCCTTGACATGAGAGAGTCATAGCTGGTTTGCCTTGAAACAAAGGTGCCCTCAGGAACTCAGTCTATAATTAAAGACACTCACAGCCTGTCTTTCCAAGGCTTGGATTTGTACCACTTCCCTCTAACATTGAATCAAAACTTCCTGCAGCCTCCCCTTTGTTCTTGGCTCCTGGAATGTCTGTCCCTCCCCCAACTCAAATCTGGCACATTCTCTAAGACCCAGCTTTAGTTACTTTTTCTCTAAGCCTTTCTTGGCTGCCTACCACAGCCCTCAAGGCTCCTCCTACAACCCTTTCAGGAGGTTGCACACAATTCTGCAGTCATTTTAGATTCTTTTCTATTGTTCTCAGTCATTATGTCTGTGTTAATATTGTGTCCCTCAATGTCATGAGCTCCTCCAGCCCAAATCATTTTTAGTGCACTCTTGGATTGCATGATTGATTAGAAGGAAAGAAAATCATAAAAACAGTGACAGTGTGCATCTCAAGGCATGGTTTCCCAGCCACCCTCCTTAGTATTCGTACTCTGCATCACGAGAATGAAGCGCTATGTAATTTCCAAAGGTCAGAGCAAGGTGACTGTGGTTGGCCACCAAAGGTCTGGCGAGCCATGACCATCTGTATGGCCCTGCTGTCTATTTCTGCGTAATTCTCCTCTCAGTGAGGGAGTCTGCATTGCAAATGGTGGTGGCTTCCAATCCGTAATTACATCATCTTTCCTTTAGCTCCAAGTGTGGATCAGTCCTGGGTCCCTGCCTTGGCAGCCACAGGCCTTATCCAGCTCTTATCAACTGCAAGACGTAGTGACAGGACCATAAGCCTCCTACAGCTGCAGGAAGGGACCACAGGTGACCATAACCACCAGAAATGACCAAAAGGACTCTGCCTGTTTGCTCCACCTTGGGTGTCCTTGGAGGGCCAGGCCTGGCTGAGAGAAGAGTTGGGGAAATCAGAAAGGAAGCTTTGCAATGTAACGCTGAGGAAAGCTAGCCCTGTGGACCCCCAGAGGTAAAGAGTCCTGAACAATAGGAAGACAGCAATCCCCATCAACACCACACTCTCAAGGACCCACAGAGACGTGCCCCTGGCTGTGGCTTACCAAGAGTCCTACCTTCCCAGGGAGCAAGGGGCAGGGCCCTCACTGGTCTTGGAATCCCTGATCACTCTCAGTAGTAGAGAAGGAGGAACAAGAAAGAAAATCCATTCAAAGTCAGCTCCTAGCAGAGTCCATAGAAGATTAAAACAAAAATTTTAAGTCAGTTTAGAAGGATCTAGGAGCTCAGTCACTGGCTAATTTCTCTGCACCCAATCCATCATGGACAATCAATGTTTTGGCTCAACTGCTTCTAGATTGAGGTATGAAGTAAGGGAAACATTATATCTTTTATTTTGTCCTGAGGAGGGGAAACCAATTTTCAGGGGTAATACTGCTGAGAAAGAGGAAGATAAGCATTTAAAAAAATGAGGTTAAAAAAATCAAAATGAATACATCCAAAAATGCCTCTAAGACTTCAGACATCATCCTAGCATATACATTTGACAGAGCTGCATTTGCTCTAGGAGGGCTAAACTTCTTTTTCCTGGAAACGTCCTGTTCTCTGCCCACCACGGCCCTCCCATTCCACACTCCGGGACTTCTGTAGACCACCCAGCCCCTCACCACTCACACACCAGCCCAGCAGCTCCAATGGCTGTCAGGAGAATTGCCTGTTATCAGGCTTATGTGAGATTAAATTTAGTCATTATCTTGGAAGACAATTATCTCATGTTGACAAAGTCCCTCAGAGTTCACTGTAGAGAACTTTAATTTCCACATTCAAATGAGATTTGAATTTGATCAGGCATCAATTCAACACTGCATTACACAGTGACCTAACTTCTGAAGAAGACATACTACCTGCTCTGGGCTTGTTCAGCTCTAAGGTTTTATTTCCTCCTAAAACTCTAGTCTGAGGTTATAGGGCAGACTTGGAAATAATGGGCAATACATTTACAGTAATACACATGGGCTTGATTGCTGCTTTTAAGAAGAGCCATAACATTCTAAATTACAGGCTAACTTTCCTGGGTCAGCTCAGTCTCAATGAGGATAATACCATGTGGCAGTTAAGAGCAACCAGACAGACCTGAATCCAAACCTCACGCCATTACTTTTAGCCATGTCAAATCAGGCAAGTTAATTAACCTCTCCATGTTCAGTTTCCTCATCTACAACATAGGAAATAACAATGAGATGATGATTATAAAAGGCATAGCACAATGCCTGATATAGAAGAAGCACTCAATAAATGACAGCTGCCACTTTCAGTACCCCTCTTAGGATATTAATCATTTTCTACATTCAATTATTTATTTATTCAATCATCAAATATATGTTGAGTACCTACCAACCCACTGGGGAAGATAATAGGGATAGAAAAATAAAAATATGTGGCCTCTGTCCTCAAAGAGCTTATAATTTTGAGGTGAGACATACCTCTTAGCAAGCTTATGAGACTGTATACACAGTGTTATGAGCATATCGGAGAAGGAGCTTTCAAATTTGACTGAGGAAATCAAGGAAAGCTTTATAGAAGAGGTAGCTCTTAAACTCAAAATTGAAGGGTAAGCATGTAGTAAGGACACAAATGCAGGGAGGCCATTCCCTTCAGAGAAAATAGCTTGTGCTGAGTCTCAGGGGCTTGAGAGAGTACAGCTCACCCAGGTAACTCTAAGCTGGTCCATCATGCCTGGTGAGGAGAGGTGAAAGCAAAGGTAAAGGAGCAAACAAGAGCTGGATGATAAAGGACCACTGTAGACTCTCAGTAAGGAAGAAATTACTTTAGCACTTTTGCACATTGAGGACAAGGCCCAGCTCTTATTCATTTGTACCAAGCACAGAGACCTGCTGTGGTGGTTAATTTCATGTATCAACATAAAGGGCCACAACATGCCCAGATATCTGGTTAGGTATTATTTCTGAGTGTGTCTGTGAGGGTATCTCCAGAATAGATTAGCATTTTAATTCGTGGACTGAGTAAAGCTTCCCCAAAGTGGGGAGGCATCAACCAACCCACTGAGAGCCCAAGTAGAACATAAAGGCAGAAGAACATTGCATTCACTCTCTGCCTAGAGGCATGAGCTGAGACACCAGCCTTTGCAGACTGGGACTTACACCATCAGGTGATCTCAGACCTTTAGACTCAGACTAGAATTTATACCATTGGCTTTCCTGGGCATCCAGCTTGCAGACAGCAGATCATGGGACTTCTCAGCCTCCATAATCATATATGTATCTATATCTATTTTGATATCTATCTATTTCACCTACTAGTTCTGTTTCTCTAGAGAAGCTTACCTGCACATAGCAGATGCTCAATAAATGTTACTCGAAACACAAATTAATGAATAGAGCATCCCAAGATTACTGTCTCACTTTCAGGAATTGGATCAGATTTTGAGGGGGGGAGGATTAAAAGGGGGGAAGATGGAAGTTGCCACATAAATCTGGTCCAAAACCTCTGTATTTGGCATAAACAATGTGTTTTCCATATTCATTGATTTTGGTAGGCACTGACTGAGAAGTAACTTTAGGATCTGGGTAAAAGGGCAGGGTAAGGTGGCTGGTTCTAAGAGTTCAAGGGAGCAGAACCCTGTTAATTATGAGGAGAGGAGACCAACAATGCTTTGCTCAGTGGAGTGTCCCATGAAGGGTTTGTCAAGATCACTTTCCCAGAGAAAGAGTGACTTCGATGCTGTTTCCTTCGATTTTGTGTTCTCTCTAAGTTCTTCTGTGGAGAGGATTCCAAATAGAAATTAACTTCCAAGGGAAAAGTAGCAGCATTCGGTAATAATTTTTTTAACCCCATTTATAGTCTGTCCTTTCTCTGACCTTCAGCATGAGTTAGAAGGAGAGAGCAGCAGACAGAAGAAATGCATTTTGAAAGCTGGAGAGTCCTTCGTTGTTCACTTGAAAGAGTTAAGTCTGATTCTCCCAGGCCTAACACATCTTCCTGTCTGTGCTCGATAAAACAACCAGGCTGCTTCTTTCCGTGAAATAACCATATTTGCCACTCAGTGAGACTCCTTTTTCCTTCAGAAGGTCTCCTTGGCAATGTTGGCATGCATGTGAACTCTTATTCTCACGTGTTGGTCAAGACGACGCTTGTTAATTAGATTCCACGGTGGCTTGGGTGAGTGGTCAAAATCACCTTGCATTTGTCTCACTAATAACTTCACACTTGGAGTCAGCCTTCCTGCAAGTCCCAGCTGCCCAGGGAGGTTGATCTGGGAAGAACCAGAAAAATCCCACAACCCTTGCCCAAAGATATCTGCACCAACCAGGAGCTACAGGGCTAGAAATGTTGACATTTTCAACTTGTTTTTTGCAGTGGTAGCATAACCTTTTCAAAGAGTTCTGTATTTTCCATTTGGCAAACATACATTAAGCATCCTTCAAGCATGCACAGGCATTGTTAGAGACTCTGCAGTACGATAGCCTACACTATACAGAGTCCACACGGAAGATGGATAAGTATCAATAACCATGTCTAGGATGAAAAGTATAAGTGTCTTAAGAGAGTTTCAGGTAAAATGCTTTTGGGAATTCAAAAGAGGAAGTTATTGATCACTTCTGACTCAGAGGATCATTTGACATTTGAGCTGTGCCTTAAAGGGTGGGTATGGTTTGCACCTAACTGGAAGGCATCCTAGAGGTGCTGAAATTTGTGAGCTTTTTTCCTATCTTTTTAACAGTGAATATCCTAAAATAAATAAGTGATTTTGTCTTTCAGATAAATTTTCTCTGTGGCAGGAGAAGTCTGGGACCAGCAAGTGTTTCATCAAGCACCACACCAATCACTTCAAAGGAAAGGGCACCAAAACAGCTGGACTGGTGAACTTCCTGGATTCACATTTTTACTTGTACCAGGCAAAACTTTGTGATATAAGTGATAGAAACTGATATTTTCCAGTAACTCCTTTGGGGGATATATGATCCCATAGTAGCAGGAGGACCAAATCCCTGTCAATGGCTGGGTATGGGGGCTTGGGGAAGGACTGCCCTCAGTCTGGAAGTATATGTAGGAAAGGTGGGCTAGCTATGATCAATCCAAAGTCAGCAGGTACGATGTCACAGAAAATGTGGGGCACACGGTCAATTCTAGCAGTTCCTTGAGATACTGAGACTATGCCTTTTTGTAAAAATCTTTTTTTTTTTTTTTTACTTCTAGTTGTGATAAGATATACATAACATAAAGTTCGCCATCTTAACCATTTTTAAAAAAAATTTTAGTGGAGTATAGTTGCTTTAAAATGTTGTGTTAGTTTCCACTGTACAGCAAAGTGAATCAGCTATATGGGTTAAGCTCATTCACATTGTTGTACAACCAATCTCCAAAACTTCATTCACCTTGTGAAACTGAAACTTTACACCTGTTAAACAACTCTGCGTTTCCCCCTCCCCGCAGCCCCTGGCAACCACCATTCTACTTTCTCTCTATAAATTTGACTACTCTAAATACCTCATATAAGTGGAATCAAACAGTATTTGCCCTTTATGTGGCTGGCTTTTTTCACTTAGTTAATGCCCTCAAGTTTCATCCATGCTGTAGCATATGTCAGAATTTCCTTCCTCTTTAAGGCTGAGTAATATTCCATTGTATGTACATACCACATTTTGTTTATCCTTTCATTCGTCGGTAGGCACTTGGGTTGCTCCCACTTTTTGGCTATTGTAAATAATGCTGCAATGAATGTGGGCACATAGGTATTTCTTCAAGACCCTGCTTTCAGTTCTTTGGGGTATATATATCCAGAAAGGAAATTATTGGATCACAAAGTGATTCTACTTTTAATTTTTTGAGGAATGACCATACTGTTTCCCGCAGAACTGTACCATTTGACATTGCCACCAACAGTGTACAAGCGTTCCAATTTCTCTACATCTCGCCAACTCTTGCTATTTTCTGGTTTTTTGAAAGTAACCATCCCGATGGGTATGAGGTGGCACAGAGACTTATAATATTGTGCCCAGCGGACGAACCTGCCTCTGCAGGGAGGGAGCCATTAGACAGGAGAATTGGTGCGGCTTCAGTCTTAAAATAGCGATGCCCCTCTGCAAGCCTGCAAAATAAGGCAAAAGAGAGGCTCCCAGGGAAGGGTTGCCTGCCAGCCTGCCTGAGTCAGGCCCACTTTGAAACTCCTGAGATATGCATGAGCCATCCGCCATCTGAAGCTATTGTCCTGTAACTCAATGCAACAGTTTCAACAGGAAAGGCCTGCGTTTGGCAGCATTGTGAAAGGGGAACATATTGCTCAAAGAAGCAGCGTTAGGAGGTGAAGGCAAAATGCCCAACCCCTCCTCCGAGGCTTGATGTACAAGCACGGGGCAGTGCCACAGGCATTGCCAGAGGAATCCCAACCAATGGGAGGCAATGTGAGAGACTGAATGTGTAGCTGGTTCTATCCTGAGCTTAAAACAATCTATAGGTCCTAGAACTGCAATTTTTTTAGTGATACAGATAATATAATTACCCCACCATATTATACTATGAACTCTTGGAGGGAGGAGGGTACTGAATATTTTTTAGAACACTGGCGTGAATGTTTTTGAAGAGGAAGAGCTGGATTTGAACTGCTTTTCTGGCCCATTTAGAGAAATCCCCAAGATTCTGAGTAAAAGCTTCAACCACAGAAATGTGAATCCTTTGAATGTAGATGGGCCCCTTTTTTGCTGGCACCTCTACCCCTGAGATGACACTAAAATTTCCTCCAAATGTCACTGCTCTTAAATAGGCCATCATCTCTCAGCCAACTTGAACTCTGTCCACCCATGGCCAAAGTGTCCAGATGCTGGGCTCCGTCAGTGTAATCTGAAAACACAAGCATCCAAGCAGTTCTTACCCTGGTTCATAATGATATTTTGGGATACAATCTGCTGTTTAAAACAGCTGTTGTTGATTTACTTGGGACACATGCTGATTTTACGTCAAACAGAATGTCACGCAAACTTCTCAAGGAGTCCTAGCGAAAAGAAAGAAGAGCATTTATAAACATTTGCCTACATTTGAATCCCCTGTATAAAAATTTTCAGACATTCTGGGAAATAATGTGCCTATCTAACTGACTTCAGATTTCCTATTTCATCATGCATGCTCTTATGCTTATGTGAACCAAAGAGGAAAGGAAAAAATATCTTCTGACAGTGAAGCACTAGTTACACTGAGGAAGCCTCTAATAAATACTGAAATAATAATGAAAAAAATTATGACAATTCTTTATTTTCAAGGAGGGACCTTACCTCCCCAAGTCTTCTCTTTCCTGTTCAACCTTCCTTTAGTCCCCTAATCTCAACCACTTTTCATCATCTTTTTCTTTCCAAAATGAAACCAAATTTATTTGGTTTAACAAAGACTTCTTTCTTTGTAGGTTTATTGAGCACAAATAACACAGACTGTGATCAATTTGAGGATATAAATAGAATGGATCTTTTAGCTTCTTATCAGAAAGACTGCCAGGTGTGGGCACTTAATAAATTCCTAAATAATCAATTAGGTTGAATGAAGTGTTGGTTAGTGCTCCAGAAGGAATCATCTGAGGGACTTTCTGAGTGGAAGTTTGTCTCTGCCTTACCACTCTGCCCTCTCTCCTGCAGTTAACTTTCTACTCCTATGGCTCAGCCCTGTACTCAACCCCTCACCTTGCCACTGGCTATCAGTAGCCTTCCACCTTCCAGCTACTGGGCCTCTTTGCTCTGTCTTTGGGTATCATATTGGTCTGTGCACAAGGCTATCAGTTCTGCTTTCTTCAATGTGCTGGAACCATCCCTGACCTGGATTATTCTTTTTCCAGCTCACACTCCTCCATTCTCAAGTTTAATTGGTTCAAACCACAGTCCTCATACTGACACATCTGTGTTTCAGGAAGGTGACCAAAAAAGAAGAACCAGGTTTTTTATAGTTTCACCAAAAAGCCAATTCCAAATCACATCCAAGTGGTCAATTTCCCTTATGATCTATGATACACTGACATATCTAGGACTCCTTAGGGAGAAAAAAAAAAAAAAAAACACAGAAGTTATAAAGAATCAGTCACAAAACAAACACAGCTACTCAAATTCACTATGAGAATAAAGGATAGTATATTGGAGCTATCCAATACAGCAGGCCCCTTCTGATTCCATAAAGAAGACCTGGTCTGCTTATGGATCAAAAATTCAACATAACAAAGCAATTTTGAAAAATTTAAAAGGTGTGGTGAATTAATCAGAGGCAAAAAAATCACTATGTAGCATGTCTTAATCTATTCAAGCTGTTATAAAAAAATATCCCAGACAGGGTAGCTTATAAACAACAGAAATTTATTTCTCACAGTTCTGGAGGCTGGGAAGACCAAGACTGAGGTGCTGGCATGGTCACATTCTGGTGAAAGCCCGCTTCCTGGTACATACCCAGCACCTTCTAGTTATGTCCTCATATGGCAGAAGGGGTGAGGGAGTTCTGTGGGATCTCTTTTGTAAGAACACTAATCCCCCAATATAAATCAGTACAATTATTATGGAGAACAGTATGGAGGTTCCTTAAAAAACTAAAAATAGAGCTACCATAGGATCCAGCAATCCCACTCCTGGGCATATATCTGGAGAAAACCATACATGCACCCCAATGTCAAAAAGATACATGCACCCCAGTGTTCACTGCAGCACTATTTACAATAGCAAAGACATAGAAGCAAACTAAATGTCCATTGACAGAGGAATGGATAAAGAAAATGTGGCACATATATACAATGGAATATTACTCAGCCTTAAAAAAGAATGAAATAATGCCATTTGCAGCAATATGGATGGGCCTAGAGATTATCATACTAAGTGAAGTAAGTCAGAAAGAGAAAGACAAATATCATATGATATCACTTATATATGGAATCTAAAAAAAATGATAAGATGAACATTTACAAAACAGAAACAGACTCACAGACTTTGAAAACAAACTTATGGTTACCAAAGGGGAAAGGTAGGGGGAGAGATAAATTAGGAGTTTGGGATTAACATATACACACTACTATATATAAAATAGATAATCAACAAGGACCTACTGTATAGCACAGGGAACTCTACTCAATATTCTGTAATAACCTATATGGAAAAAGAATCTGAAAAAGAATGGATATATGTATATGCATAACTGAATCACTTTGCTGTACACCCGAAACAACTACAATGTTGTAAATCAACTATACTCTGATATAAAAAATTTTTTTAAAAAGAACACTAATCCCATTTATGAGGACTCCACCCTCATGACCTAAGCACCTCCCAAAGTTCCCACCTACTAATACCATCACCTTTGGGGTTTGGAACATTAACCTCTGAATTTGAGGGGAACACAAACATTCAGACCATAGCACAGCACCAATATAGGCTAGGCTTATCCTAGATACTGAAGATCCAGTAGTAAACTTTAAAAGTCCCTGCCTATTGGGAATTTACATTTATTTTGGAAGACAGAGAAAAGCAAGTAAAGACAGTAACTGAAAGATGTACCTTTAGATACTAATAAATGCTCTGAAGAAAATATAATCAGGTTGAGGGATTGTGGTAAAACAGCAGTGGGGGCAAGGACTGTTTTAGGTTGAATGGGCGGAGAAAGAGTCTTTGTGCAAACTCTTTCAAAGATCTGGAAAAGGGCTTCCCGGGTCGCGCAGTGGTTGAGAATCTGCCTGCTAATGCAGGGAACGTGGGTTCGAGCCCTGGTCCAGGAGGATCCCACATGCCTCGGAGCAACTAAGCCCATGCACCACAACTACTGAGCCTGTGCTCTAGAGCCCATGAACCACAACCACTGAGCCCACGAGCCACAACTACTGAAGCGTGCGTGCCTGAAGCCCGTGCTCCGCAACAAGAGAAGCCACTGTAATGAGAAGCCCACACACGGCCACAAAGAGTAGCCCCCGCTCGCCACAACTAGAGAAAGCCCGCACGCGGCAATGAAGACCCAATGCAGCCAAAAATAAATAAATAAATTTATTTAAAAAATAAATAATAAAGATCTGGAAAAGACTCTTCAGACAGAGGGAAGAGTAATTGCAATAATCCTGAGGAGGAAATAAGCCTGGTGTGTTCATGGGACCTAAGAAAGCTCACATGACCAGAACAGAATATGTAATAGGGACAGAAATAGAAAATTAGATTAGAGAAATAAGAAGAAGCCAAAGTATATGGGACTTGTTGGCCATGATAAAAATTTTGATTTTATCATAGGTATGATAGGAACATATTGGAGGATTTTGAGTGAGAAGTAGCAGAATCTGACTTAGTTTTTTTTTTTTTTTTTTTCGGTACGCGGGCCTCTCACTGTTGTGGCCTCTCCCGTTGCAGAGCACAGGCTCCGGACTCGCAGGCTCAGCGGCCATGGCTCACGGGCCCAGCCGCTCCGCGGCACGTAGGATCTTCCTAGACCGGGGCACAAACACATGTCCTCTGCATCGGCAGGCGGACTCTCAACCACTGCGCCACCAGGGAAGCCCTGACTTAGGTTTTAAAAATACAGTTGAGGCTGCCGTGTGGAGATTGGGTTTGGGTCAGTCGCAAGCAGAAGCAAAAAGATTCATAAGGAGGCTTTTGCACTAGTCCAAATGACTGTTTAGGGTGATGCAATAAGATAGTAGTTTTGAAATTGAGGAATAGTTAGATTTTAGGTGTAATTTGAAGAATAGACAGGATTTTCTGATAGATAAGATCTAGAATATGAAGTCAACAAAAGATTAAAAGGTGGCTCCTATAGTTTTGACCTGAACAACTGAGTAGATTTATTGTACATGCTAAGTTTGAGAAATTTATTGGACATTGGAGATTCCAACAAGGCACCATGCTATGAATTTGGAGTTCAGAGGAGGGGATGAGGCTGAAGGCAGAGGATACACATAATACTTAAAGACATGAAACTAGATGTCTAGTTTCTTAGATGGAATCATCTAATAATATAAGAAGACAGAGATCTGAGACATGAGCCCCAGTGTACCCCAAATAGTGGTCAGAAAGAAGAGGTGGAACCAGCAGAGAAGGCTGACAAGTAGTTGAGGATACAGAATGAATATCGGAAAACTGTGATGGCTTAGAAGCCAAGAGAAGAGTGTTTAAAAAATAAGAAGTGAAAATTTGTGTCAAATGATGCTGAGAGTTCCCAAAAGATGAGAACTGTGAGGTGGTTACTAGAGTGGGCAATAGGGAAGGGACTGGGGACTTGACCAGGAGTGGTGAGGACAAAACACAAGGGAATGAATTAAGGAGAGATTCAAAGATGAGCAAGTAGAAGCAGAGTATAGATAACTGTATTGGAGTTTCTGTCATCAAGAAACAGTGAAAACAGTTTGAGCAGTGAAAATAGGATGTAGGTGAAGGAAGACATGGGACTTGGGGTCAAGTTTTTTCTCCTTGTTTATTTTAAGATAGGAAGTATTGGGCTTCCCTGGTGGCGCAGTGTTTGAGAGTCCGCCTGCCGATGCAGGCGACGCGGGTTCGTGCCCCGGTCTGGGAAGATCCCGCATGTCGCGGAGCGGCTGGGCCCGTGGGCCACGGACGCTGAGCCTGCACGTCCGGAGCCTGTGCGTCCGGAGCCTGTGCTCCGCAACGGGGGAGGCCACAGCAGTGAGAGGCCCGCATACCGCAAAAAAAAAAAAAAAGATAGGAAGTATTAAGAGTATTTGTATACCTATGGGAACAATCCAGTAGGGAGGAGAAAATTGATTATATGTGCTATGGACTGACTGTGTCTCCCCAAAAGTCATGTGTTGAAGTCCTATTCCCCAATGTGATGGTATTGAATATTTGGAGGTGGACCCTTTGAGAGGTGATTAAATTATAAGGGCAGAGCCCTCATGAATGGGATTAGTGCCCTTATAATAAGAGACACGAGAGAAATAATGTCTCTCCACCATGTGAGATATAGCAAGAAGGCATCTATCTGCAAACCAGGAGAAGTGCTCTCACCAAGAAATGAGGCTCGGGCTTCCCTGGTGGCGCAGTGGTTGAGAGTCCGCCTGCCGATGCAGGGGACATGGGTTCGTGCCCCGGTCTGGGAAGATCCCACATGCCGTGGAGCGGCTGGGCCCGTGAGCCATGGCCGCTGAGCCTGCGCGTCCGGAGCCTGTGTTCCACAACAGGAGAAGCCACAACAGTGAGAAGCCCACGTACCGCAAAAAAAAAAGAAAAAAAGAAAAAAAAGAAAACAAAAAAAAGAAATGAGGCTGCCATCACCTTGACCTTGGAATTTCAGCTTCCAGACTGTGAGAAACAAATTTCTGTTGTTTAAGCCACCCAGTCTAGGGTATTTTTCTTATAACAACCCAAACTAAGACAATACAGGATGGAAAATGAAGAATTGCTGGGGTTTAATTAAAAGAGGATAAGCTCCAGTTCCTAAATGAATAGAGGCGTTGGCTTTGATAGGACAAATGCTTTCTAATCTAAGTGCTTTTTTTTCCAGAATAAATATACTAATTGCTCCCATTTTTTCTCCTTTCATATGGGCTACATATGAAACATAGGTATTATTTATTTCCCATTTCACCAGGAAAGTGAGACAATATAGTTAAGCAACTTTGTCTGAAGTCAAACACCTAATATCAGTATCAGAGCAGGACTCATACTCTGAGCTTCTGAGGTCCCATCCCTGGGGGTCTCCCTACTCCACACAGCACGTGTGTAGATGACATACAATGGAAATGCCACTCTCAGGGGGATGAGTCAAAGCCACAGGTTTAGTAACTTGTGGAAATTAAGTAAGGCAAACTTTTGACAAATTCATTCAAAACGAATGTTTTCAACTTTGAGCTGCACCTGTCTTCCCCAGTCAGCCTAGCCCAGAGACTCAGTACTGACAGATGGTCATTATGACTTACCAACAGAGCACTACTATTCCTTCTCTCCTGCCGGTCCTTCCAGATGCATTTCTTCCCAAATGGCAGGCTTATCAAGGATATAGCGTATTCTGCTAGCAAGTAGCCAAGTGATGGACCAGAAACATATTAGACAGCAGAGGGAAGATGGTCTGGAATTACCAGTTTGCTGGGCCTAATGCTCAAATGCATAATGAACAGCTGACAATAGTTCTGGGTTGGGCACAGTCCTGTAATGGTCAGATCAAGGCATCATCTATAGCACTTAAACCTGGGCATTTGCGATTCTTCTCCCGTTAATTAGGAAGTTGGAAGCTTTCTATCTTAAACAGCTTTTTCTTTTCCCTTTTTTGTTTTTTCATCTCTACCACTACCTAACTTGCCCTTTAAAAATATGCTCAGTTTCTTCCAAGGATAAAACCAGAGTGAGAGATAAAGAGGATATGACTCTGAAAGGTAGTCTTTGCTGTTTTGCTACATCTGCTTGAAATTCCACAGCTGGCACTGAATCCTAGAGATTACTGGATGACTAATGAGTCACACAGTTCCCAGTCTTAAATGCGCTTGTGAAAATGTTTAGGGATTTGACCACAACTTTTCAACACCAAGAATGAGAGGTGTGAGAGCTCTCAGACATCAGCTAGCTCACCTCTTGCCAGGTCTGGATTTTTCCCTTCTGGATGAGATTCTAGCAGATGCTTTAGCTAGTCTTGTTTTATTTATATTTTAATTATTATTATTATTTTTTGTGGTACGCGGGCCTCTCACTGCTGTGGCCTCTCCCGTTGCGGCACACAGGCTCCGGACACGCAGGCTCAGTGGCCATGGCTCACGGGCACAGCCGCTCCACGGCATGTGGGATCTTCCCGGACCGGGGCACAAACCCGTGTCCCCTGCATCGGCAGGCGGACTCTCAACCACTGCGCCACCAGGGAAGCCCTAGTTTTGTTTTAAATATCTTAAATGATGGCACTCCTTCCCCTTTCCACTGAAAGGCTATTTCACAGTCCAGTGGATCTTATCACCAGACTGTGTTTTCCAGAAAGTTGCCTGAAATTCATTTTTTGTTAATTTCTTAACATAACTCACGTTGGCAACTCACCTGTGAGCAGCCTCTCTTCCTCGATGGCAATTAAGCGAGTAAATCTACAATGGAGAGATCATCAGCCAATCACTTCCCACTATTCCTTTTTCCTGTTGGATACACCCAGCATGCTGAGAAGCTTTGGGCACTGAACACCCAGTGGTGTTCTGTGGCTTTTACTCTGTCTCTTCAATTATCACCTCATCACTCTCAGCCACTGCATGGAATGTACCCATCTACCAGGCTTGGCAGGGGATTCGGTCATTAACACAATGCCATTTATTCACACTGATTCCCTCCCTGGCCCTGACCCCACAAGGATTCTTAACAAATTCTACTGTCAGTGATTGAAGGGTAGGGACAGTCAGCAGAAGGTACCCACTGCAAACGTGGTCAAGGTAGAAGACTTCTCCCACCTCCCTCAAGTGGTTCCCTGTTTCCCACTGCTACAGTGTCCTTGTCCATTCTCATGACAGGTCTTCTGGACTCAAATTCACTGATGCTTTTCCTTCCACTCATCCTCCTCAGTCTAGTCACTACATCTGGCCATCTTTCCAAATTTTCCCATTTCTCTGAACCCATTTCTCTTTCTTCTTCCACCTTACAACTCTTATCTCTGAAATACATTAATCACTTTCATCTTTCTCTCAGGTGATAGAAAACCCTGTGGGCTATATAAGACAGACAGTATTTCTTTCAACTTTTCACATACTGGGAAACTGAGATATCATGGTCAAGTGACTTGTCTGAAGTCAAGCAGCTATTATCAGTATCAGAGCAGGACTCCTACCCTGAGCCTCTGCAGCCCCATCCATGGCTCTCCCTGCTTTTCGCCACAGCACGTTCCATTGTGTGTTCATGACACACAATGGAAGCAGTCTTTGCTATCGACTCCCCTGTTTTCCTAGGAGGTACTTCATACCTAAATATACTTATTTTAATGCCATAAAGAACCAACCTTCTAACTTTCCTTTTTATAAGAATTGGGTATTCTGGATGTGGTTTTAAATGGTTAAAAACAAAGGAGCAGTTTCTTCCAAAGTTATTTCTTTTTCTTTTTGCACTTAGGCTAAATGTGTTTCACTATCTAGAAATGCTTCAGTACCTTATATGATGACTGATAAGTAATTTAATAGAATTTACATTTTGAATCCAAGAAAATCCCATTAGGCTAAGGATTTATAAAGACAATTTTATTTTGCTCAGTTCTTGCTTGAACTAAACACCCAACTTGCCACAATCAAACAAAAAGCTTTTGTCTTCCTAAACTGATGTCACGTGAGTTGTTCTGTTCTGCTTTAGAATCCACAGGACTAGAGTGAAAAAAAAAGAAACAAAACCAAGACAAAACGAGCAGTAACTGGAAAGCGAACAGGATCAGTAGGATGTGACTAACATAACCTGCATACTGCTTACTAAATTGCTTTGAATTTCCACACAATATGATCTATCGGTCTACTTCAGTTTCCACACTGCATTTTAAGAGTTTTTGCTTCACTACTCTGGTTTAATTTCTAAAAAAACACAGGATTTCAAAGTTATGGCCAACTGCTTATCCCAGGCAAATTAAATTAAGCCCCTGGCATGCAACTAAAAGTTTGTTTCACCTAATTGAGCAGCTAATGGGTATGGATGAATTTGAGGTACAGATAAAAATATTGTTTTCAAAGAGCCTTTCTGATTAGCATGCTCTGAAATGGGCAAAGAAAAATATTTATGCAGCCATTTTTATTAGCATGTTCAAATCCATTTGTTAAGCTCCAGGGAAGATTTTGAAGGACTCTGTCCTGTCTTTACATGAAGTGATCTACTTATTGCTGAAAGAGGACTAAACTCCTTCACCAAAGACATTCTGACATTAGGCCGAATCAAAACCCAGCCAGTAGAAAATGTGCTCTTCCCATAGCCAGTTTGTGTCTTCACTCGAGGAATAAGTGTGTCTCCATTCCAATGAAACTCTATTGTTTCATCTGATAAATGGCCTCATCTAATAAATGGCTTTAGTGCTACTGTGCCACTAAAGCAGCTCTTAGGGGGATAAAGGAGCAACGAAACAAATAGCTGGGGAGGATTCTCTGAAATATTAACATTCTGGAACTTGTTGCCTTAATTCCCTAGCATTTTGCAGTGTTTGCTTTCATAGTATTGAATGTCAGGGCAGATGGCTGTTTCTCCCTATGAATCTCCTTCTTCAGTATTGTCTCTTTAAAATAAGCTTTTGTTAACAACAAAACCATATATGTATTATTTTCTACATCTAGAAAAGAGATGCAAAAAGACACCATGCTTCTAGAATTCGCATGCCATTTTAAAGTCAGTTAACAAAACCTTAGAGGCACTATTTTAAATGACAGCTATCACTGTGACAAATTTGCCTCAAACTCTATTATTCCTGGGCTTCCCTGGTGACGCAGTGGTTGAGAGTCTGCCTGCCAATGCAGGGATCATGGGTTCGTGCCCCGGTCTGGGAAGATCCCACATGCCACGGAGCAGCTGGGCCCGTGAGCCATGGCCGCTGAGCCTGCACGTCCGGAGCCTGTGCTCCGCAACGGGAGAGGCCACAACAGTGAGAGGCCTGCGTACCGGAAAAAAAAAAAAAAATTCTATTATTCCTGTACATCTACAACCTTCCGAGGGTCTTGTGTTTGTCTGTTTGTTCACTGTAGTTCTGGTTTTCTGTTCAGCTCTCCTGCTCATTTATAATGAAAGAACAGAGGAAATACTCTGAGGTGGAGAGTAGGATACAAAAGGCACACGGATTATGTCCCAGCAGCTACATTCCCTGAAAACTGAAGTCAGGCTGTCGTGGGGATAATTCTCTAGCAGATGCTTGACTCGATGGCCCTCCATGCATTTACTTCATTTGGTCCATAGGTGAACCTGTCACATCACATTTACAAGGAGCAATAAACCTGTTTCCAGTACACCCTGAACCTTAAGGGAGCTCCTACTAAAAACATTCTCTATCCAAGTAATCTGTTTTCCATACCTGTGTCCAGAACTGATTGTCAGAGATGCAAAAGTTGCCATTTTAATACAATTTGGCTCTTCTTTTGCTGAGCTAGGAGCATAGTATCTAATGGACACTTTCAAGTTTCAGAACTGTTGTGCAGTTCAGTTGAATTATATCCTCCAGCCCTACCCCAAATTCACATGTTGAAATCCCCAGTACCTCAGAATGTGACCATATTTGGAGGCAAGATCTTTACAGAGGTAATCAAGTTAAAATGAGGGCACAGTGTGGGTCCTAATCCAATATGACTGGTGTCCTTATAAAAGGGGAAACTTGGCGATAGATACATATAGAAGGAGGATGATGTGAAGACACAGGGAGAAGACAGCCAGTGACAAGTCAAACAGAAAAGCCTGGAACAGATCCTTCCTTCCTTCACAGCCCTCAGGAGGAACCTGTCTTCAAGATGCCAACATCTTGAACTTATAGCTTCCAGAACTGTGAGAAAATAAATTTCTGTTATTTAAGCCACCTTGGTTGTAGCACTTGGTTATGGAAGCCCTTGAAAACCAATACAGATAATCATTTAATCATCTACTTCCTGTGCTCATTTAATAAATAATCAAGAATGAGCTGAAAAGGCTTCCACATCTACTGGTGGGAATCCCTCAGTCTGGCTATTGAGCAATCTTTATAACAAGAAATTCTAATTTTTTGGTGCTGCTCATCAGTCTGCCGCAGATTAAATTCATTCTTATTCCTGGCTTGAGCAAGAAAATTCACTTCTGTTTGTCCCATTCAGGTGCAGAACTTTTCTTCCCTAACTAACATTAGCCCAGCAAGTAATCACTCTCTACACTGAGATCAAGATTCCAATTCCATTCTCTTCTGGGTGTAAAAGTAACAGATGCTAATTACACATCATTTTATTGTTCACTTACTACATCAAAATGCAGAGCAAATATAACCTTCCCTTTGCATGACACATGTACATCCATGAGCCATATGCACACACATACACACACATTTATCAATCTACTTTCCCCCTGCCTACAAATTCTTGCTATGTACCCAGAATTGGCCCATCCTGGAGGTCACAGGTAGAGCTCTCACCTGGAATGGGAGGGAAGAAAGGAAGGAACTTAACATGTCTATACCACCTACTATATGTATATAAAGTTAAGACATATATTATCCTAATTAATACTTAAAACAATGCTGCAAGGTATGTACTATTACTTTTACAGATAAAACAAACGAACCCAGGGTGGTAATGGTCACTTACATTTAAGTGTCCCGGCCAGGATAGATAGCTTTCTTTTCCCCCAAGTCTTCACTGCAATCCCACCCATGCGTGTATATCCAGGCTTCCTCCTCAATCAGAGAAAACATCTGACAGGTCCAGAAAAAGAAGAACTGTTCAGTCCTCACGACCACAGCACACTTTCCTCCTTGAAAGTTTCCATGGCAAGACCATTAATTGGAGCCAAGAGCACCTGGAGGCAGGAGATCTCTTCTCCCCACCTGTCAAGACTTGGCTCAAATGCCATCCATCTCACAGGACCAGGGAGTGTTTAATGGAGCGGACTGGGATCAGTGGAGATCGGTGTTTAGGCCGTTCTCCAAGACCTCTAGAATGGCTGGGAAACATGCCTGTTTGTGGCAAGGAATCCAGTGCTTATTGTGGTTTTATTTTTAAATAAACCTCTCTGACATTTTTTTTTTTTAGTTCCCTGTTCTATTGAAAGCTCTTTCAGTTATTCAGATCAACTCAATCAGAATTTATTGAGCACCTATTCTGTGCCAGACAGAGCTGGGGTATAAAAAGATCACTAAGATACTGCTCCAGGAACTTGAGGAATGAGGAAGAGGCAAAGACGAGAGCAATGAAGGGTTACAGATAAAGAGCTATAGGAACTCAGGCAAAGGAGGCATCACTTCTGGTTGGAAAAAAGACAACATGCATAAGGAGCTAGCATTTGATACAGAGCTTTAGGAATTCAGTCATTCAGTCATTCAGTCAGAAAAGATTTAATGAACATCTCTCATGTGCCAGGCATGTGCTAAGAACTGGAGACGCAAGAGGGACACAGTCCTTGCCCTCAAGGGATCTGCATTCTAGTGAATAATTAGACAAGGGACAAGTAAACTAATTAATTAATTATAGCTTGTTATGGATATGAGAATTGAATGAGCAGAATACACTGATAGTATTAACCAAGGTAGGTGGTGCTGGTGGCAGGGTAGGGTACCTACTTTGGCAAAGTGGGCAGGGAAGGTCTTACTCCAGAAGTGAATTTTAGTGGAGATCTGAGGCATGAGGAAGAACCAGTTATTTGAAAAGCAGGGATTGGAATGATCAAGATTCTATGAGCATTAAGTGAAAAGTTCTTAAAAAGAAAAAGAATTTGGGATTATCAAGAAAGACTCAAAAGTCACTGTGGCCAGAAAATGGAAGCAATGGGACAGCCAGCTTGAGAAGGGCTGGAGAAGTAAGTGGGGTTCAGGTCTTGCAAGGCATTGGTCATGGGAAGGAATCTGGATTTTCTCCCAATTGTAGAAGGACCTTTGATGGGTTTTAAGCAGGGCAGTGGCATGAAGCCAATTTGCATTTTGAAAAGAAAGGTCCTCATCCACCAGAGGGCAGAGAGCAGAAACAAGAAGAACTACAATCCTGCAGCCTGTGGAACAAAAACCACATTCGCAGAAAGACAGAAAAGATGAAAAGGCAGAGGGCTATGTACCAGATGAAGGAACAAGATGAAACCCCAGAAAAACAA
>NW_006777582.1:0-794 GCF_000442215.2 Lipotes vexillifer | reverse complement strand
AAGAAAGAAAGAAAGAAAGAAAGAAAGAAAGAAAGGAAGGAAGGAAGAAAGAAAGAAAGGAAGGAAGGAAGGAAGGAAGGAAGGAAGAAAGAAGGTAAAGTATAATAAAGTTATTAAAATTAAAATTAATATTAAGAAAATAAAAGGATGGATAGAACCCTAGGACAAATGGTGGAAGCAAAGCTATACAGACAAAATCTCATACCGAAGGATACACATACACACTCACAAAAAGAGGAAAAGGGGAAAAAAACCATAAATCTTGCTCTCAAAGTCCACCTCCTGAATTTGGGATGATTTGTTGTCTATTCATGTATTCCACAGATGCAGGGTACTGCAGGGTATTAAATGCAGGGTATTAAAGTAGCTTTAATCTGCTACTTCTGAGGCTACTGGGAGAGATTTCCCTTTCTCTTCTTTGTTCTCACAGTTCACAGGGGCTCAGCTTTGTATTTGGCCCCGCCTCTGCATGTAGGTCACTGGAGGGCGTCCGTTTTTCGCTCAGACAGGATGGGGTGAAAGGAGCAGCTGATTCGGGGGCTGTGGCTCACTCAGGCTGGGGGGAGGGAGGAGCACGGAGTGTGGGGCGAGCCTGTGGTGGCAGAGGCCAGCATGACGTTGCACCAGCCGGAGGCCCACCGTGCGTTCTCCCGGGGAGGCCCACCGTGCGTTCTCCCGGGGAAGTTGTCCCTGGATCCCGGGAACCTGGCAGTGTCGGGCTGCACAGGCTACCCGGAAGAGGGGTGTGGATAGTGACCTGTGCTCACACACAGGCCCCTTGGTGGTGGCAGCAG
>NW_006777580.1:0-214 GCF_000442215.2 Lipotes vexillifer | reverse complement strand
CAGGGGTGCGGAGGGCAAAGCGGGGAGATTCCCGCACAGAGGGTCGGTGCCGACCGGCACTCAGCAGCCCGAGAGGCTTGTCTGCTCACCTCCCGGGATGGGCGGGGCTGGGAGCTGAGGCTCAGGCTTCGGTCGGAGCACAGGAAGAGGGCTGGGGTTGGCGGCGTGAACACAGCCTGCAGGGGGTTAGTGCGCCACGGCTGGCCAGGAGGGA
>NW_006777579.1:0-285 GCF_000442215.2 Lipotes vexillifer | reverse complement strand
AGAGACTAGCTGTAGGTGTTTAGACGGGCACATTTAACTTTAATTTCCCACCAGCAAGAAGAAATAACCAAAGCTTCAGCACGCCGCCCCTGAATAGTGTAAAATCCAGAAAGGCAGGACAGGCCAAGGATAACACGGAGCGTTGTTATGCTGATGAGCAGGATGTAAATTGCCAACAGGCACTCTGGAGAAATGTATGGTATTTCCTGAAACATCCAAATTACAAGGTACGTAGCCTAGGGCACTAGGCTTAAGGAAACAGAAATCAAAAAGACAGAGCCACCC
>NW_006777578.1:0-691 GCF_000442215.2 Lipotes vexillifer | reverse complement strand
ACAGGAGAGGGAAGAAACATCAGAATGCCACTGTGGAAAAATCCTGACCATTGGAAACAAAAAATGGGCTCTGAATTGCAATAACATAGGATAAAAGGAAGGTCACTGGCCCAAAGGATGGCCTGAAAGAGGGCATTTGAGCATGTTCCCTAGATAGACATGAGGTAGGGGAATGAGGAGGATAGTGTCTGTCCTCCTTGTCAGCCACACCCCCCCCCAGGGGAGGGTACCATAGACCAAGGCAGAGGGGAGAACTTAAACATGTGTTCTGGGGCATAAGGTGGGTGTGAAGAGGGAGGTGGAGGTACAGACAGGGGTAGCACAGGTGAAAGGCGGTCAGGATGTGGAGGAAAAAGTGGGACAACGGGTGTGATTGGAGGAGATACAGAACGGGGGCCTGGGCTCCGGCAGCAAATGCGTCCATCTGATTCCCTAGCTTCCCCTTTCCAAGCTGTGTAACTTGGGCAGGTTACTCAATTTCTCTGAGTCTCATTTTTCTCCTCTAAAATATGGTACCACGACAAGTAAAATACCTAGTAGAAAGCATGGCATATACTAAGTACTCAGTAAATGCTAATTACTATTATTATGGAGCAACAGGATTAAGGAGGGACAAAAAAAGGAGAGGTAAAGAGAAAATATAAATATATTGAATAAATATATTTTAAAATATAAAACATATAGGGGGAAG
>NW_006777577.1:0-217 GCF_000442215.2 Lipotes vexillifer | reverse complement strand
GAAGCAACCTAAGTGTCCATCGACAGATGAATGGATAAAGAAGATGTGACACATATATACAACAGAATATTACTCAGCCATAAAAAGAAATGAAACTGTGTTATTTGTAGTGAGGTGGCTGGACCTAGAGTCTGTCATACAGAGTGAAGTCAGAAAGAGAAAAACTAATACCGTATGTTAACACATATATATGGAATCTTAAAAAAAAAAAAAAAAA
>NW_006777575.1:0-216 GCF_000442215.2 Lipotes vexillifer | reverse complement strand
AAGGGTTAGTGTTAGCGTTCGGGTTAGGATTAGGGGACGGTTAGGGTAAGGCTAATGATAAGGTTTAGGGTTAGGATTAGGGCTAGGGTTAGGATTAGGATATGGGTACTGTTTAAGGTACAGCTTGGGGTACGACAACGTTTTAGGTTTAGGGTACGTGTTAGGGCACGGTTTAGTGTTAGGGTACGGGTTCGGATTAGGGCACGGTTTAGTGTA
>NW_006777573.1:0-232 GCF_000442215.2 Lipotes vexillifer | reverse complement strand
CATTATGTAGTGTCCTTCTTTGTCTCTTGTAATAGTCTTTGTTTTAAAGTCTGTTTTGTCTGAAGTGAGAGTTGCTAATCCAGCTTTCTTTTGATTTCCATTTGCATGCAATATCTTTCTCCATCCCCTCACTCTCAGTCTGTATGTGTCCCTAGGTCTGAAGTGGGTGTCTTGTAGACAGCATATATAAGGGTCTTGTTTTTGTATCCATTCAGCCAGTCTGTGTCTTTTG
>NW_006777571.1:0-321 GCF_000442215.2 Lipotes vexillifer | reverse complement strand
GGTTAGGGTATGGCTTCGGGTAAGTGTTAGTGTCAGGGTTAGGGTGAGGGTTAGGGTTAGGGATGGGGATGATTTAGGGTAAAGTTTAGGGTATGACAACAGTTGAGGATTAGCGTACGTGTTAAAGCACTGGTTAGTGTTAGCGTACGGTTTAGGATTAGGGCACGGGTTAGGGTATGGTTTCGTGTAAAGGTTAGTGTCAGGGTTAGGGCTAGGGTTATGGTTAGGGAACGTGGATGGTTTAGGGTTCAGATTTCAGTACGACAACTGTTGATGGTTAGCGTATGTGTTAGGGCACGGGTTAGTGTTAACCTACGGTTT
>NW_006777568.1:3235727-3235882 GCF_000442215.2 Lipotes vexillifer | reverse complement strand
TTCTCTTAGCTTTTGCTTGTCTGTAAAGATTTTAATTTCTCCATGGAATCTGAATGAGATCTTTCCTGGGTAGAGTAATCTTGCTTGTAGGTTTTTCCCTTTCATCACTTTAAATATGTCCTGCCACTCCCTTCTGACTTGCAGAGTTCCTGCTG
>NW_006777568.1:3232978-3235713 GCF_000442215.2 Lipotes vexillifer | reverse complement strand
CTGCTGAAAGATTAGCTGTTAACCTTATGGGGATTCCCTTGTATGTTATTTGTTGTTTTTCCCTTGCTGCTTTTAATATTTTTCTTTGCATTTAATATTTTTTAGTTTGATTAATGTGTGTCTTGGCCTGTTTTCCTTGGATTTATCCTGTATGGGACTCTCTGTCCTTCCTGGACTTGATTAACTTGATTTCCTTTCCCATATTAGGGAAGTTTTCAACTATAATCTCTTCAAATATTTCCTCATCCCTTTCTTTTTCTCTTCTTCTTCTGGGACCCCTATAATTCGAATGTTGGTGCATTTAATGTTTCCCCAGTGGTCTCTGAGACTGTCCTCAATTCTTTTCATTCTTTTTCCTTTATTCTGCTCTGTGGTGGTTATTTCCACTATTTTATCTTCCAGGCCACTTATCCATTCCTCTGTCTCAGTTATTCTGCTCTTGGTTCCTTCTAGAGAAGTTTTAATTTCATTTATTGTGTTGTTCACCATTGTTTGTTTGCTCTTTTGTTCTTCTAGGTCCTTGTTAAACGTTTCTTGTATTTTTCCATTCTATTTCCAAGAGTTTGGATCATCTTTACTATCTTTACTCTGAATTCTTTTTCAGGTAGACTGCCTGTTTCCTCTTCATTTGTTTGGTCTGGTAGGTTTTTACCTTGCTCTTTCATCTGCTGTGTGTTTCTCTGTCTTTTCATTTGTCTTAACTGACTGTGTTTGGCATCTCCTTTTCACTGGCTGTAGGTTTGTAGTTCCCGTTGTTTTTGGTGTCTGCCCCCAGTGGCTAGGTTTCATTTAGTGGGTTGTGTAGGCTTCCTTGTGGAGGGGACTGTTGCCTGTGTTCTGGTGGATGAGGCTGGATCTTGTCTTTCTGGTGGGCAGGAACGCGTATGGTGGTGTGTTTTGGCGTGTCTGTGATCTTATTATGATTTTAGGCAGCCTCTCTGCTAATGGGTGTGGTTGTGTTCCTGTCTTGCTAGTTGTTTGGCATAGGGTGTGCAGCACGGTAGCTTGCTGATTGTTCAGTGGAGCTGGGTCTTAGCATTGAGGTGGAGATCTCTGGGAGAGCTTTTGCCGTTTGATATTACGTGGAGTTGGGAGGTATCTGGTGGACCAATGTACTGAACTCGGCTCTCCCATTTCAGAGGCACAGGCCTGACACCTGGCCAGAGCACCAAGACCCTGTCAGCCACCCGGCTTAGAAGAAAAGGGAGAAAAATGAAAGAAAGAAAGAAAGAAATCAAATAAAATAATGTTATTAAAATACAAAATAAAAAATTATTAAAAATTTAGAAAAAGAAACAACGAAGGGATCAAGCAAGCCAAAAAACAAATCCACCAATGATATTAAGTGCTAAAAACTATACTAAAAAAAAAAAAAAAAATCCAGACAGACAGAACCATAGGACAAATGGTAAAAGCAAAGCTATACAGACAAAATCACACAAAGGATACACATACCCACTCACAAAAAGAGAAAAAGGGGAAAAAAAAATCTATCTATATATATATAAAAAAGGAAGAGAGCAACCAAATCCATAAACAAATCTACCAGTGATAATAAACTCTAAATACTAAACTCAGATAAATGTAAACAGAAACAAATTAGATGCAGAAACTAAACCCCAAGTCTACAGTTGCTCCCAAAGTCCACCTCCTCAATTTGGGATGATTCGTTGTCTATTCATGTATTCCACAGATGCAGGGCATCAAGTTTGTCTATTCATGTATTCCACAGATGCAGGTGCATCAAGTTGATTGTGGAGCTTTAATCCGCTGCTCCTGAGGCTGCTGGGAGGGATTTCCCTTTCTCTTCTTTGTTCGCACAGCTCCCAGGGCTCAGCTTTGGATCTGGCCCCGCCTCTGCGTGTAGGTCGCCGGAGGGCGTCTGTTCTTCACTCAGACAGGACGGGGTTATAGGAGCAGCTGATTCGGGGGCTCTGGCTCACTCAGGCCTGGGGAAGGGAGGGGTACAGATGCAGGGCGAGCCTGCGGCGGCAGAGGCTGTCGTGACGTTACACCAGCCTGAGGCGCACCGTGCGTTCTCCCGGGGAAGTTGTCCCTGGATCCCGGGACCCTGGCAGTGGCGGGCTGCACAGGCTCCGGGGGGGGCAGGTGTGAACAGTGACCTGTGCTCGCACACAGGCTTCTTGGTGGCGGCAGCAGCAGCCTTAGCGTCTCATCCCCGTCTCTGGGGTCCGCGCTTTTAGCCGCCGCGGCTCGCGCCCGTCTCCGGAGCTCATTTAGGCGGTGCTCTGAACCCCCTCTCCTCGCGCACCCGAAACAATGGTCTCTTGCCTCAGGCAGGTCCAGACTCTTGCTCAGACTCCCTCCCGGCCCGCCGTGGTGCACTAGTCCCTTCAGGCTGTGTTCACGCAGCCAACCCCAGTCCTCTCCCTGGGGTCCGACCTCTGAAGCCCCAACCTCAGCTCCTAGCCCCGCCCGCCCCGGCGGGTGAGCAGACAAGCCTCTGGGGCTGGTGAGTTCTGGTTGGCTCTGGTCCTCGGTGCGGGCATCTCCCCGCTCTGCCCCCCGCACCCCCGTGGCTGCGATCTCCTCCGTGGCTCCAAAGATTCCCCCCCTCCCACCCCCTGTCTCCGCCCGCGAAGGGGCTTCCTGGTGTGTGGAGACCTTTCCTCCTTCACGGCTCCCTCCCACTGGTGCAGGCCCCGTCCCTATCCTTTTGTCTCTGTGTTTTCTTTTTTCTCTTGCCCTACCCAGGTACGTGGGGGGGTTTCTTG
>NW_006777568.1:3230052-3232859 GCF_000442215.2 Lipotes vexillifer | reverse complement strand
GTTTTTTCTTTTGATCTACCCTGGTACATGGGGAGTTTCTTTCCTTTTGGGAGGTCTGAGGTCTGCCAGCGTTGAGCAGGTGTTCTGTAGGAGCTGTTCCACATGTAGATGTATTTCTGATGTATCTGTGGGGAGGAAGGTGATCTCCGTGTCTTACCCCTCCGTCATCTTGAAGGTACTCCCAAGTGTTCATTTCCTAATGAAGGCTTCCATGGCATGGAAAACTGAAATAAATTTCCTTTCTCCTATTAATCTGGCTTTGTCAGTTTAATTTTGCGGCCCAGCCAGGGACCCTAAAATCGTCAAGGATAATCTATTCCTCCTGGTCTCTTCATTGTCAGTAACGTTACTTAAAATGTTAGTGAAATGCCAAAGTACGTCTGCACCTTTCATTCTTAGACACATGTGCACACGTGCAGCACGGTGTCAGCATGAAGAGCTCGAACATTCTGGAGGGAAGTTGGCGTGGTTCAGATCTCAGCCTAACCCATCCACATGAAATTACCCGGGCCACTTACACCGTCCTCCCCTGCTTACTTCATTTCCTCATGTAAAATGGAGATTATTCCGGGGGTCACACCACACTGGCGGGCTTTTCTTAACTCAGAGGCCAGCTCAGAGGAGGGAGGGGAACAATTTAAACAGCAAGGGGTGATGCCCCAGGCCTCTGCCCTGCTGGGGGACCAGATGGGAGGTGGGAATCTCTGGTCTCCCCTCACTGTGCTGAGTGGGATTCTAGTAATTTTAAAAGAAACTTTTTGTGTGTATCACATCCCCTAAACATGCCAGTTTCTTTAGCTGGTGCTCAACTGATCTGTTTCAGAGCATGGAGAGAAATTAATCTGCCTTCCAGATAGCACTTAGGGATTTTTAAGAGTGATTTTAACACCATAACAGTCCATTCTTATCTGACTTAGAAACTATCGCCGCCCTCTAGCCCACACACATGCACACACAGACCACCACTCCATCTCCTATTAAAAGGAAGCCAGTCCAGTCAGAAGCCTACCCACCTACCCTCCCATGTGAAATGTGCATGATTTGTCAATGTGTCTGTTCATTAGCCTTGAGACTTTTTCCCCCCCCAGGAAAGAAGGGAATGGCGACATCTCAGAAAACAAAAAGAGACCCTGGAGCAACTTGAGCCCTGAAACCCACTCTCTCAAAATCTTTCATGAGACAACAGTCTTGAAAGCCAAGCTCTGTGGGGGAGAAGGTAATTTTCAGAACTCCTTGGGTTTCATTAGCATATGGCAAGGGCTCCACCTAAGAGACTTGACCTATCTATATGTCAGAGGCAGAGGAAATCTAGAATACGACCTAGAGGAGAAATCCACTTCCTCTAGTCTGGACAGAAGAAGGGCTTTGTTTCTCCGGCGTGTTTCCAGACCTTTCCATGGGGCATGCAGGAAGGTGTTGGGAAGTTCCCGTATGCTCCATGGGTAGACAGGGAAGCTAATGGTACTGATTGGCAAAGTAGCAAGGGAGTTATGCCAGTGAGAGCAAAGTGCCCTTGTAGACAAGGGATGCAGAGCACTGGGACTGGGGGTCTAGGGGAGTCACCGTGTAAGCAGATAGGTTAGGGGTCCCCGGAGAAAGGGAACCAAGGAGTGGCTTCCTTGACATAAAAGAACTCATTTTGGCCTAAGCCATTTTTTGATCTCAGCCTGGCCGCAAGGCTTGCCCTTGAACAGGAGAAAAGTCAGTCAAATAAGACTGCAGTGATAAAACAGAGTCCCTGTGCCTCCTCAAGGGATATACATGACAATATATCTTTGAGTTCTGTGGGAACAAAGGCCCCCAGGACAGAATGATGACGTTGACCTTCCTGACTTAAATCAACTAAAGCTTGGACCCTGTGGACCTTTGCCCCAATTCTAGGCTGAATTCTCCTCTGCTCAAGCCCCCTCATGAATATGTATGTACTTTTAGCTTAAAACTTCCCCAATTTTGCTGTTCTGGGAGACTCTGCTTTAGGAAGGATCCCTAGTGTTCTCCTTACTTGCTGCAAGTAATAATAAAATCCTTCCTTCTCCCAGTCTTTGGCTTGGTTGTGCCTATTGGCTTGACACCCACCGAGAGGCAAACCCGCGGCTCAAGCTCAGAGAGCTCACCTGCTATGGACTTGGGTAGCAAATGCCGACAGAACAGGCAAGGAACAGCATGGATGCAGAGGACAGCAAGGGTCCTGTCTTAGTCTACTCGGGCTGCCATATGAGATACCACATACTGAGGGGCTTTTCTAACGCAAATCTGTCACATTTCTGGAGGCTGAGAAGTCCAAGATCAAGGTGCCGGCAAGGTATGTTTCACTTCAAGTTCTCTTCCCTTGGCTTGCAGGCGGCTGCTCTCTTGCTGTGTGCTCACACGACCTCTTCCTTGTGCCCTCGGAGACACAGAGTGCCAGCCCTCTGCCATCTCTTCTTATAAGGACACTAGTCCTGCCGGATCAGGGCCCCA
Source organism: Lipotes vexillifer (assembly GCF_000442215.2). Lineage (NCBI taxonomy): Eukaryota > Metazoa > Chordata > Mammalia > Artiodactyla > Lipotidae > Lipotes > Lipotes vexillifer. The sequence continues at coordinate 3,230,399 of NW_006777568.1, read as the reverse complement.
CCCTCGTGACCTCACTTAGCCTTAATTATTTCTATAGATGCTCCATCTCCAAATACAGCCACAGGGAATGAAGGCTTCACTAAGTGAGTTTGTGGGGTTACAGACATTCAGTCAGTAACGGGTCCACTGCTATCTGAGGACCTGAAAGCAGATCTGAGACTCTGTTTTACTCATCCCTGAGTTCTTCCCATGTGTACATGAGACTACATGTTAATAAACTTGTTTGTCTTGGTCTTGTTAGTCTGCTTTTTGTTACAGAGCCCTGAAAACCTAAGATGGATAGAGGGAAAATGTCTCCCTGTGTGACACGTGCTTAACACTAAAAAAAAAAAAAAAAAAAAAAAAAA
>NW_006777568.1:3199910-3229900 GCF_000442215.2 Lipotes vexillifer | reverse complement strand
ACTTGGATGGGATCCCGTGTTCAGCAGTTTTCTGTTCAAGCTCTCCTCTTTACTGTTCGGAGGGTGCTCACTGTTGACCAATCCAAGACCACTTCGTGTGGGGCGGGGGCTGGGAAGTGGAGGAATCTTGCTTGACTGCTAATTGAGAATTAGGGTTGAAACACCCCAATCTGAAACAAATTCCGCAAAAGCATATATCACCAATTAGAATCAATTTCACCATCTAGAAATACTGATGTCTACACACCCCAGTTTAATCCACGCACAAATCTTTCTTATCCATCGTAGAGACGTAGGCTTAGCCTTGCTAATGAAATGTCACGGGCTACCAAAAACCCAGAAAAATATCCTGGATTATTTTGTCATTTTGATTTAATAAACGTTTCAACTGAGAGAGAAAGACTTGGAATTATAATTATGTCAGCATATAATAATTAAATCTGGCCTAAGCAGCCTCCAGGTATATTTTTAAACAAAAACAAACACAAAAATTCTGTACGTGAGCTCAATAGCTTTTAATGGTAAGCACACATTTGGCAACACATAACCGTTAAGTGGATCATCGCTAATTCCTTCAGTATCCGTGTAATAACAACAGTCACGAGGAACCACACGTGGATTTAACACACAGTGTGGGTTTATTTCTTTATAAATAGGCAGCAGTGAAAAGATTTATAATTTCCCTCTTGCTGACATCAGTGGGCAAGTAAGGCAAGCGGCCCCGTCGGCTCTGATGAAAAGATATCACACGTCGTATGCAGTTAACATGGGTAACGGTTGTAATATCTTTCCTCTGATGTCAGTTACAGCTGTTGCCCCATTTCAGGCATGTCAGCTAAGTTCAGCTATTTGAACAAAGGGAGGATGCTCTGAAAGTCATCCACAGGACATTTTTCCTATGTCTTTCACGATTGGCGTTGTCTTATCCAAAAGATTTAAAGAAATCCTTAATTGTTTTTCCCCAGCTGCAAGTTACACCCCAAAACTTCTTTCTCTTCCCTTTTAAGCTTTGGTAAGAACAAGCAAGCCTTTTTGAAGATCCTAGAGGCAAGGCAAGTCTCCCCACCCCCAAGCCCTTCGTCAAGGTCCTGATGTGTGAAGCCTGAAGTCTCGTTTCCGGCTGCAGCCTGGCAGGTAACAGCAGCCGCCCTGAAACGGATGTGAAAACCTTCTTAGAGAAGCAAGAGAAAGGGGAAGGATTTCAATGCCTGCCCCACTACGCACACCCCAGACAACTACCTCAGACAGTCTCTTGGGGTCCCAGCATCAGAACTCTGCCTGAGGCAGCCGACGGACTTGAAAGAAACCCTCCATTTGGGGGGGGGGGGCAACGTGCCAATATCGTCACTATGCTCCATGTGGAGAAAACATCTGCGTGGAGGAGCCCGCCTCTCCCAGACCAGCAGCCCGACAGTGGGGAGAGGGGCCGTGGATTCTCAGGGAAGTTTCTGACATCCTGCTCTCCAGAGAAGTGGGGGACATCGTGTCCACGGGGGTCAGAGGAGGCTGGAGCGACTTCCAAAGTGTTTCAGCCCTTGGGGTGGCTCGTTCAGCTCAGGGACAGCCGATTCCAAAAGGTTTCTATTTAGCTAGACATTCGTGGGTCATTATCAAGTACTGATGAAAGTACAAATACCGTGAACTCTGTAACGGAGAACCATCTGCTGATAGACTCATTTTAATCACTTCACAGATCATTGCCTTTGCTTTTAATGCACATGCCCACACTCTCACACAAACCCACAGTGAATCCTTTTTGTTTTTGCCATCACATTCTTACTTCCTTAACCCAGAACCCGCCTGTCCCTGCTGTCAGAGACCCTCCAGTGGGGTGAGGTGGCCGCACATCCCCTTCCTCTTGTTCTGCATCTGATCTGCCTCATGCTCAGACTGTTGGCCACTTGATATGGTTGGAGACCAGGTCCATGGCCTGCAACTTTTATACCGACAAGTGCTGACGTGGGAGGACTTCTGAGGGAATAGGATTTTCAAACACTCTTCACTCTTCGGTTGTTTCACAAATAGTTCTTTCAATGAGCCTTGTTTCATCTGAGCAAGCATTTGCTGACTCACCCAGGGAGCACACAGCTTCCAGGAAGTTGGATTGGCAATAGACGCTGGCTAAAAAAACCCCAGGCAATTATTTTTCCATTATCCCATTACCAGCTGGCAGAGAGGACAAATCACCAAAATAGGCATTTCTCCTTCGATGTGAAGCCATGGAGACCACAGCAATGCAGGCTGGTGCTGGGACCGTCTGGTGTGTCCATCTCAAATGATTCCAAATGTTGCCTGGTCCGAGCTCACAAATACCAGCTACAAAACGTTAACTCCTGCTATTTGCATTATCATTGAAGGATTGCTCCATGCCAGAACCCAAACCACCTTAGTGGCAAAGAAATCAGCTCTAGGACAGAATTTGATTATTGAAGTTACAATGATAAATTCTACTTAGAATTTCAAAACCCTAGTCTCTCCCGATGCCTGATTTTAATAAGAGAATCCAGCACGTGGGTGACCAATTCCTGACAGAACTATAGGGACAGCTATTATGATTCAAACCTTTACTTCCATATTTATTATAACATTATTATATTTCTGTTACAACCTCATTATAACAGAAAAGAAATGCTAGACACCTGAAATTCACTCATCAGCATTCAAAAACAAAAAAACAACAACTACAATAATAGAGAAGAAATCAGTCGAGCAGAAACCAAAACTTTAATTTGCAGCCTTGTCCTGAGCTGGCTGTCCAGAGGGAAGCCCGGCTCAAGCCGGACAGCGTATATTCCTACCCACTACTTACTTCAGGCACCTTAACTAAGACTGTCCTAAGAAATACATTATTCAGTGGCATTTAATCTCAGGTGGGCTTTGATTTATTCTTTTGATTTAAACACTTGACATCAGGTTTGCAAAGAGCGGGGAAGCCCTTCGTGGACATTGTTGAAAGCTGGCTCCATCGAGGCATTCTGAGATATTTAGATGTTAGCTCACATAAATCCACTTTTTAGAAAGTGTCACAGAACTGTCTAGAAGTGGTGGGCCCTGAATTTAAATTATTGGTTAGGGAAAGCTTTGGAAACTCTCTGAAGATATTAAAGAAAAATAAGAAAAAGGTGTGGCAGGACAGCTACCTAAGAAAGACTGCCCTAAACTAATATCAGACTCGATGAAAAAAAAATCCGGAAGAGGCCTAGTAATTTCACATAAGCCGAATTAAGCTTAAGGGCAAGCCTAACCATGCTGTTGAAATTGTTTCTAAGAGTGAGAAGAGCTCGAGAGACAACACATTTGCAAAGCATCCTGTTTGTACGACTGATTTTTGCTGTAGCAACGTCTACAAATTCAACAGTCTTTTTGGTGCATCTTCTCAGTGCCAAGCTAAGGGGTTATGAGAATGAACAACTGCTGGCTCTGTGCTCAGGGTTTATCAGGACACTCTGCTTCCACGTCCATGTACCTATGACAGGACACACTCAGGCTATTTGCTTTGGGCCAGGTACCCTTCTAAGCAGTCAACTCACACTGGCTTATTCCATTCCTATAACAACCCTATCTCCATTTGATAGATAAGCAAACTGAGGCAAGGTTAAATAACTGGCCACACCAGTCAGTTTATCATCCCACACCTCCAAAGGCACCCTTTTTGCCTTCTCTGTTAAAATGGATCCAGGTCCTTGCAATGTTTCCCCTCTACCTGCTGGCACACTGCCTTGCTTTGCCAGTAGAGGGAGCGGGGGAGACACTGCAGGAGGAGCAGGGCATGGCTTCCCACACCAGGGACAGTGGCTCAAAGGTCCCTACAAATGTGCAACCCCCCATCCACCCACCCGGTTCCTGCAGGTCAAGCTACCGGCGGCACTCGGTGGCCAGCTGCCTACCCCAGCACCTCCCTCAGGTGGTGCTGTAGCAGAGTGCCTCCAAGGAGACAGTTTCCAACAATATCTAGGTCTTCACCCAGGAGCCTGGGGAGTACTTGTCCTCAGGGCAGCACCGCTCCTTTACCTGCTATTCCCACCTGTATTCTTTTGAGTTCTCTTTACTGCTCAGTAGCCAATCCCTCATCACTCCAATCCTCTGTTATGGTTTATAACCATGTACATTAAACTTCCCTGTTCATGTCGCTGTGAGGTTCCTCTCTCCTGAGGGGGTCCAGACTGATACCCTTGCCTACAGCCACAGACCAGGGAGCAGTGCAGCCAAGACGTGAATCCACAGTCTCCACTCACGGTGGCATGGTCAGATCATCTTGCTGGGCAACACTGCACAGGTTCTGATGCCACGTGCACCCAGAGTGAAGTGCCCATCCATACCGAGGGCAGGGCAGAGGAGACGTGGCAGGAGAGAACTCAGAGGCTGAGCTTTCAAATAGTTTTCCAGCAGATACGCAGAGGAAAGGCATTCCAGGAAGACGGGATGGTGCATGCAGCTGTGGGAGGAGGGAAAGGGACAGAGGTGTCACCAGGGCCCTGCCTAATCCCCTAAACTGCCTTCTCCTTCCTGGGGAGATTCCTGGTGAGATGTGGGGACCTCAGGATCCTAACCTTGCTCTCAACAACATCCCGACACCTCTCATGCCAGCTCTCTGGGGAAAACCTTCTCCCCAGGCACCGGGAAGAACAAGGGCCCTGACCTGGGGGCTGTGATGGTCAGAAGGTGGTGGCACGGGAGCAGGTCAGAGGTCCCCACTGGACCTTGGTGACATTTCTCTCTGAGCACCATCTGTACTGGCTGCTTGGTTCATAACACAGAACACGGAATAGAGCAATACTTAAATTTTTGTAATAATTGCATTTATTTCCATTTTTGATAAAGCTTATTGCTCTTCACTCCCCAAACGCACACTTATAAATAATGGACATTGTAATTGTTTGGAGGAACAAACGTTAGAGTTGGAGCCATCAGGCCATTTTCAGCAACACGGCTCTTTTTTGGGGCCGGAGGGTTTACAGAAAACACTGAAGTTACCTACAGCTTTTTTCAGCCAATTCTGCCCTCATGGCTTCCATGGAAATAGGCTCTTTTGCTAAACGAAGGCAGGTCCTGGGAGTAGGGTGGGAGTAGTGAGGGCTGCTCTGATCACCCCAGGTCACCAAGAAACAGGTCACTTGTCCCCAGCCTCTGGCAGAGCTCCCGCCTAGTTCCAAAGTTTGCTTTCAGTATTACATGGCACACACACCCAGAGTGGCTGCAAACACACTGTGTGATATCCCCAAATTTGGAGTTTGCAGAACTGGCAGAAGTTGAGATTGGTATTTTGAAAGTGATGTATTTTAGGTCCTAGAAATTCGATGAAAAAAAAAACCCCAGCTCCCAGGGATCTAAGCCCACTTGAGCATAGAAGACCTTTCTGCCTGAGTGGAAATGGTAGGGGGAAAAACCAGAAGCAAAAGATAAAATTCAGAAGTAAAAAAAAAAATGAAGGGACTGTATGGAGTGGGTTCAGTTGAGTTGATTACCCCACTGCGGTCTGATGATCCATTTCCTCAAGGGTTTTTGTTTCTGCTTGGTTTGGGTCAGCAATTCAGGAAGCTATGCTTTCCTTCATGAAAAAAAAAAAAAAATCAAAAGTAAAATAAGTGTTTCACATCATGAAGACAATGCTAAGTTTAATGGCTTATCCAGCGTTTGAAGTCGTCCCAGGTCCAGGTAGAGGGTCAGCAGGGCAGCCTGTGGTTAGACTGCGTTCCTTTGAAGGAGCTGGTCCAGTAATTGCTAGGGAATTAGAGACAAAGAAGTCAAGTTCAGAGTCAGCATCTGGGCACCACACACACGTCACACCTGCTGGCGGCCGGGCCATTACCTTTTTGAAGACTTCGGCCCGGAGTCTGTTACTCTGTAAGATCACCCTTTTCTTTTGTTCTTCTTTTTTCTTTCTAACTTCCGGCAAGTTATTATAGATTCTGAAACAGATTCAGAAAACATTCTGAATGGCAGCGAGATAGCGTGTGTCTGCTGTGGATCTGTGTCCTCTCTTGTCAGCAGGCTCTTCCATTTCAAAGGGACGATCAGCTGCATATGGGCCACCTCACATCTGGAGACCCCAAGACCCGGGGCTCCCCTGACCATCTCCAGATGGGACTGCCCAGGCAGGGGCCACGCAGCAGATGGAGCCCCACCAAGGGCAAAGCTGGAGAGGCCGGTTGTTTAATCAGAAGTCACTTTTCTTGTCTCTCCATCTTCTAGGATAATTAACCACTTGCTTGTAAAATGAGAGATTCTAGACCTACCCCTTTGCCGCTCTGAGTGTAAACTTACCTTTTACCGAATACCTTTTTGCCACTCTATTTTTGTCTCCCTATGACTTAGAAAAGGAGCAGCGAATCAATGGAAGTAGCAGGAATTGTACTGGAATGACATACACATAAAATATGTGTGTGTCTGCCTCTTTACCTACTGGATTCCTAATTAAGCTGTTTCCAAATACCTCTCAGGCATATGTATTGATATTATGTTCTTGTCCTGGTGTAAAGTTAGCAGCTTCCAAGATACAAGCAGGGCCTGAGGGACCCTTCTTCTGGGCCCTTTCTTCTTACTTCCCTACAGAAATTGTTTATGTACTGATGCCAAACAAGATTTCTGCTGGAATCCACAGACACAGAGGACACACTGTAGCCTGAGCTTTTGGGAGTGCTGTACACGTGGCACTTGGCTTAACGTCTCTTGTTTTATTTTCTCTCATGTTTGAAAACCAGACAAAATTTGTTTAACGTGTTGCCCTCTTAAAATAATAATTACAAACTACACAAGTATTGATGATGACAATATTAGCAGGTGGCATTGTCTTGGTTATAGGGCACTAGGCTAATAATCTTTTTATGAATTTACCTTTTTAAAATTTTTATCTATTTATTTTTTATTGAAATATAGCTGATTTACAATGTTATGTTAGTTTCAGGTGTACAGCAGTGATTCAGTTATACATCTACGTATTTATTATTTTTCAGATTCTTTCCCTTTATAGGTTATTACAAAGTATTGATTCTAGTTCCCTGTGCTATACAGTAGGTCCTTGTTGGTTATCTATTTTATATATAGTAGTGTGTATGTGTTAATCCCAAACTCCTAATTTACCCTTCCCGCCTTTTCCCTTTGGTAACCATAAGTTTGTTTTCTATGTCTGTGGGTCTTTCTGTTTTGCAAATAAGTTCATTTCTATCATTATTTTTTTAGATTCCACATATAATTGATATCATATGATATCTGTCTTTCTCTGTCTGACTTACTTCACTTAGTATGATAATCTCTAGGTCCATCCATGTTGCTGCAAACGGCATTATTTCATTCTTTTTTATGGCCGAGTAATATTCCATTGTATATGTAGACCACATCTTCTTTATCCATTCATCTGTCAATGGACACTGAGGTTGCTTCCATATCCTGGCTACTGTGAATAGTGCTGCTGTGAACATTGGGGTACATGTGTCTTTTCGAATTATGGTTTTCTCTCAATATATGCTCAGCAGTGGGATTGTTGGATCATATGGTAGTTCTATTTTTAGTTTTTAAAGGAACCTCCATACTGTTCTCCATAGTGGCTGCACCAATTTACATTCCCGCCAACAGTGCAAGAGGGCTTCTTACTAGGCTAATCATCTGACATGAATTTTCCCGGGTAGCCCTCACGACAGTCGGAAGAGACACCGTCCAGTGTCCTGCTGTTATGGGAGTGAGGAACCCATCCCCAGCGAGGTCAGGAGGCCAGTGGCGTCCCTCTGCTGGTGAATGAGGGGCTGGGAGTCCGGCCTCGGTCTGTCTGACTTCATGCAACACTGCTCCCCAATCATGTAGTGCAGAGTGACCTGGGAATTGCTTGCACATGGCACAGTGCCTGGCACACTGAGGGCATCGACATGATCTAAATGAACACACGATTGCCAAATCGAAGAGCAATTCTAGAGGGGACCAGGAGAAGTCTGTCAGGGTCAGTAGGAAATCTGACATGTCCCAAAGCTCCACAGTGGAAATCCTTCAGGATCCATAGACACACATCTTCCCGATCTTGACCATCTGATCTTGTGGGGAGTTTAGGATAAAAATTCCTAGGCCTCAGCCCTGGAGCTTCTGCTGCAGTATTTTCTTAACATCCTCAATAAATTATGGCACATTTGTACAATGGACCACTCTGCATCAATGAGGAAAATCATTCATGTCTTCTGACATAGAAAAAGACCTCACAGACACAAAGTAAAAGAAGCAAGCTACAGAAAGATAATATTGTATATAGCATGATCCCATTTATGGTTAAGAATTAGATAGCTAATAATAGTTATCTAATTAGACACTAAATAGCTATCTAATTTGTATGCCTAAAAGGACGTACAAATAAACGTCTATTTTCAGGCAGAGAGAAAGGCCTGGAATGATATATAGGATGCTGATAACTGTGGTGTCTCTGGAGAAAGTACAAGGCTGGGAGGTGGGGCAGGAGGGGGGCCAGTCAGTCATGGGGGACTTCAGCTCTCTCTCCTCTGTTTGAAATTTTTTAATGAAAATGTAATTTAATAATACAACTAATAGCAAAGAATACAAAAGAAAAGGAAGCTCCAGTGTGATTCTGTGGGTGCGTGAGGTCTGAGAACCGGGGCCTGAGCCCACCCAGGGCACAGCCCACAGAGCAGAGCGAAGTCCCGTTACTGACCGCATCTGAGGAGACCTGGCTTCCAGCCAGGGAAGCCATGATGTGGGGAACAGCATTACTCTGCTCATCGGTCCTCTCAGAGCCTCAGTTTCCTCTCAGTAGAATGATATGGTGATACTCTGTCCACGAATGCTGCTTTGAGATCTACATTTTAATTTCAAGTCTCCATAATAGCAGCTCTGGACTTAGGGACCAGGAGGGGAAGATTTGGCTGAATTTTCCACCAAATTGAAAAAGGAATACTTTTGGCGTGAGGTATACACAACTTTGCACTTCTGAAACGGCAGGTCTTGAAACCCAGTGGCCCTTTAAAAACCCCAGTTAGAAAGCTGCGCAGTGGGTCATTAATGGGATGGTCCCCTTTCTCCTCACTTTTACTTTTTCGTTTACAAAGAGGTTCCCTACAGATAATCAAAGTTGGCTAATTGTCATGGAAACAATATAATCATGGGAAAGCAGAGATTTTGCACCTGGAGTGGGGAGAAATGTATTCTTCCTATTTTAATGGTTTCTCTAAGTTGTACTATCAATTTGGTTTAATTGTTATAGGTCCTCCCAGTGCTAGATACTTTATTATAAACTAATGGCATTTTACTTAGATGAACTTGGCAAACTCTGTCAAGTTATTACATTTGGGTTGGGAGGCCAGGTCTCAGAAAGAATTGCAGCCTTTGTGTGTTGGTGAGAACGAGTGGGCGTCTAGAATAGCAACCAGCCAAGCAGGACAGGGAGAGTTTGCGGGCAGCAGGGCCGCCAAGCCCGCCAGTGATGTGGTGCCAAAAAGGCCGGCTCGTGGCCCTCTGTGGCTTCGTTGGCCCCAGGCACCATCGGCCTCCAAGCCTGGATGCTTTTCTCCAGGCTCTGCCACTGTCAAGGCCCTCAGGAGACCTAGCTTTTCTCCTTCTCATAAAACTACCTGCGAAGGTGCACAGTGACAAACAGCACCTGCCCAGAGCAACGATGGGAAAGTGCAGAAGCATTCCTGTTATGAGTCTGGGGATCTCTTAGAGACCAATTACAGGACTGGCTCAGAATCCAAGACCCACCACTTTCCTAAGGTTTTTCCAAGAAGGACATTAGCGTTCAGAGGCGCAATTCAACAACTTTATTTCTTTCAGCCAGCTTTTCAAATCCACGGCCAAGAAGACCTCAGAGCTCAAACGTGGACCTAGAAATAGTGGCCCAGCTGGACAGTGCCTGGATCCATCAAGCCATCCCTCCTCCCTCCTCCCCCACTTTTTTTGACCTCACACAATATAACCAAGTACCTTTTAGATCGCATGTGCATCTCCTTCTCTGAAATGTACCTTTCTTTCGGTTTGAACAAGTTATCTGGAAAAAAAAAAAAAAGTGGAAAGAGGATTAATTTCAGAAGGTACAGATGTTGCACATTTCTAGAGAAACATCATGGTGGGCTTAGTTCGCTCTTTGTTATCCATCCTTAATCTAAGCCCAGTCTGTTACAAACACAGCAGGACTCAGTAGACACACACACCATGCACAGTTGTATTGAAATCAACAAACAGTTAAACATGGGCATGAAGTTCAAGGTTAACATCTAATAGACTTTATGGTCAGTGACTCCTTTGCATGCTGCATTTAGCAATAAAGAGTCATAGTTTACTGGGGTAGTGCCACCATGGCATGAAAATGTGTTTCAGTGTCGCTCTGGGTGCAGGGCCCTGGGTATGAGGTCATCCCATCCACAAAAAATCTCCACACTAGGTTCTTGTCGCCTCTGAGGACACGGAAATCTCCCACAGCTGCTAGAACACTTTCAGAGCAGGAGCTTTCACTCACAATTGTAGTCTCCATCAAGGATGCTCAGCCTCTGCATCCTTTCTAATGGAGGGATTAGCCCTTTCCAAGGTCAGAAAATGTAATGGACAACAACATAAGAGTAATGTCTGTCTAGTGTCCTTTAAGAAAGTACACAGTGGCTAAGAATGACTATGAGTCTGGAAGTTTTTTAAATCAAAGTACATATTGCTCATCACAAGGATGTTTACAGATGGCACACTTAAAAATGGTCTGTGTTTTTTCAAAAATAGTGTATACCTTTTTGTGATAACTCTGAAATCCCCGTGAGACTCTCAGCCCTATGGGTTAGCCAAGAGGCTGGCACACAAAAATGTTTCATGGGGGTGCTTGTTGCATGGGGATGCATCTGAGCAGCCGCCACAAATACTGTCTGGAACCCCTGGATGGTAACCAGCTCCCCTGCCTGCATTCAGCACAAGCAGACAGGTGACTCGATGTCCTTCAAACATGGAGTTGCAGTGGGCTCCCTGTGACCCCCAGCCAAGACTCCACCATGTTTCTATCAGTCTCCCCGACCTGGGCCTGTCCCCCCTCGCTCAATACTCCAGTGGAGCCACCGAAGATTTCTCAGGCTTGAGAATATACAGAATTTTCCAGGAATATACAAGAAGGTGGGATAGAGGCATGGATACGAAGACATCTCTTCCCCTCTGGGGAACTATAACACAGCTACCGATTTACAATATGGAAACAACACAGTGGCTGAACTTGTATTCTGTCTGGTTATAAACATAAAAGAAAAAGATGGCACCATTATTCAACTTCAAAGACAAGATTCAAAGGAAAAATAGAAGAAAAGAGAAAGAAATCAGAAGAGTTCTCCCACTGAAGGGAAAACGTCCCCAGTGTTTGGAAAGGCACTGGGCCGTGTGAACCAGGAGAGTCAATGTCGCCATGAAGACTGATCTGCAGAGACGCCTCCCAGCACCTGCCCTCTGCTCACCCTCCAGACAGGGCCCGGCCAGAATCCAGGGCCTCAGGAAAATCCCAGCAGCATTCCAAAGAAATGGGCTGTCACCTTAAGGCAGTCAGGGTCTTGGACAAGCAAATATGCGTCCGCCTGAAGACCCCCACTGAGGCAGGGAGAAGGAGCCTCCGACAGAGACTTAGACCTGGGTCTGCACCAGCATATTCCTCAGGAGCCACTCAGGATTAGGGAAAGGCTGACGTGAACAGATGCATGGTACCCCCAGGGAATAGAAATGTTACAAAGTGCATTTATAATATTTCTATAATCTCAGTTCAATTGTAGTATGTGGTCTCCCCTCAGAAGTTAGTTCTGTTTTTGTTTTGGTTCAGTTTGATTTGTTTCTTTTGAGCACCTGATACCACAATGAAGCTTTGGTCTTATTTCCAAGAGGAAACAAAAGCAAATGTGAGCTATCTGGCACCTCCACTGTTTTGTTTTCTGGACTCTTCTCTGCCCGCTGTGCCTCAGCACAAGTTTAAATTCTGAGCCCATGTTAGGTGCAAAAGAAGCATATGTCTGTGTCCAAGAGGGCCCACCCCAGCTGGCGGGCTCCACCCCGCACCTCGCTGGCTGCTGCTGATTTTGAGTTTTCATAACAGCACCAGGCCCATGTGATGGATAGTGGGGCTGCTTTCTGGAAGAAAGCGAGGCTCCACCTCCCTGAAGGAAGTTGTTTGAAATAATCAAGTGTGTCGCTAATGGCTCCCAACCTCGCTAGAGTAAAAAGAACCCTATATGGCACTTTGAGAGGGAAAGCGGCAGGAAGAGGGGACGGGGCAGGGTGACACCTGGGTCAGCATTACTACTTATAACAAACAGCTAGTGTTTATTGGATCGCCATAGATCTTCACACCAACCCTGTGACATACTCATAATTTTTTTGTATTTTAGGGTTGGAAAATCAAAGTTCAAAGGGCCAAGGGTTTCCTGCTCACGTTTATGCAGTGAATGAGTGAGTGGCAGAGCTGGATTTCAGTCCAAATCAGTCCAGCCCTGTCCACACATGCCCTCGATCTCAGAACACGGCCACCAACCTGTGGTTGCAGATTTCATCTTTTGGTCGCCCTGACAAGTGTTGGTCCATGTCCCAGGAGACCGATCCAAAATCCCTTTCTCTTCGTCCTTCTGCCTGCCTCCTACACATTTAATGAGCAACTACTATGCCTCCAGGGAATGCTCAGAAGAAAATAAAAATGATAAGATCCTGCCACCATGAGACTTCATTATTGAAGGAGTCAGATAATTAACAAACCAGCTACAAAGTATCAGGTAGGTGCTGTGACGAAAAAGAATCACGGCCACATGGTCAAGGAGGACCGGGGTGGTCAGGAAGTATCCTCAGGGAGGAGTTATTTAAACCATGACCCAAATGACCACAGGAGCGGGCCATGGGGGCCAGTAGAGGGAAGAGTGAGGAAGGATTGGGGACACAGTGCATACAGTGTGAGGGAGGGGGCAAGAGGGCATGAGAAGGCAGGCCGGGAGTAGAGGTAAAAGCAAACACAGCTGTGGTTCTCCACCCAGGTTATACACTTTACCACCGCCTGTGGAGTCTAACCACGATTCCCACACGTGGGCACTGGAACCTGAACCAGAATCTCCGATGATTCTAGTGGGCGCCGTGTAATAGGGAAGAACGAATCTGACTTCATATCAGCAATGTTTCTTTTACTTTAACCTTTGTATTCCATTGCTTTTGCTCTGAGTTAAGAATGTTGCCTATAGCCTGAAATAGACAGGAAAACCCATTCTCAAGGCTCTGACCTTTAAGGGTATAATACTTTTCTGTTCATATAGAGATGAAAAGTTGCAGAACAGAGACTGACATTTGTCTTGTTGGAGGTTTACAGGAACATCGTGACCTGACCTACACCGACAGCTGCAAGAACAAAGGATTCCAACACCAGTAAATCTGCAACAACCAACCACGCACCGCCCTCAGGTTGCCTTTAAAAAGGCTTTGCTGAAACCCTTTGGGGAGTCTGGGCTTTTTGGGGGCATGAGCCACCGTCTCCTTGCATAACCCTGCAATAAACCTTTCTCTGCACTAAATCCCTATGTTTCGGTATTGTTTGGCCTAACTGTGGGTCAGGCACACGAACTTGCATTCTGTAACAGCAGGTGATGGGAAGCATCGGTGTTGGGTTTTGCAAGCCTATTAAGGAGATTTGCAAGTCTGTTGAGTTTTCCTCCAGAGTAAGAGATGGAGAGCCAGGTGGGTTTTTTTTTTTTTTGAATTTTATTTTATTTATTTGTATAAGCATGTTCATATTAGTTATCTATTTTATAAATATTAGTGTATACATGTTAATCCCAATATCCCAATTCATCCCACCACCAGCACCCCCACTGCCACTTTCCCCCCTTGGTGTCCATACGTTTGCTCTCTACATCTGTGTCTCTAATTCTGCCCTGCAAACCAGTTCATCTGTACCATTTTTCTAGGTTCCACATATATGTGCTAGTATACAATATTTTTCTCTTTCTGACTTACTTCACTCTGTATGACAGTCTCTAGACCCATCCACGTCTCTACAAGTGACCCAATTTCTTTCCTTTTTATGGCTGAGTAATATTCCATTGTATATATGTACCACATCTTCTTTATCCATTCGTCTGTCGATGGGCATTTAGGTTGATTCCATGACCTGGCTATTGTAAACAGTGCTGCAATGAATATTGGGGTGCATGTGTCTCTTTGAATTATGACATTCTCTGGGTATATGCCCAGTAGTGGGATTGCTGGGTTGTATGGTAGTTCTATTTTTAGTTTTTTTACGGCCATGGGGGACGTAAAACCATTTTTTTTTTTTTTTTTTTTTTTACGGAATCTTCATACTGTTCTCCATAGTGGCTGTATCAGTTTACATTCCCACCAACAGTGCAAGAGGGCTCCCTTGTGTCCACACCCTTTCCAGCATTTGGTGTTTGAAAATTTTCTGGTGATGCCCATTCTAACTGGTGTGAGGTGATACCTCATTGTAGTATTGATTTCCATTTCTCTAATGATTAGTGATGTTGGGCACTCTTTCATGTGTTTGTTGGCAATCTGTATGTCTTCTTTGGAGAAATGTTTATTTAGGTCTTCTGAACATTTTTGGATTGGGTTGTTTTTTTTTTTTTGATATTGAGCTGCATGAGCTGCTTGTATATTTTGGAGATTAATCCTTTGTCAGTTGCTTCATTTGCAAATATTTTCGCCCATTCTGAGGATTGACTTTTCGTCTTGTTTACGGTTTCCTTTGCTGTGCAAAAGCTTTTAAGTTTCATTAGGTCTCATTTGTTTATTTTCGTTTTTATTTCCATTTCTCTAGGAGGTGGGTCAAAAAGGATTTTGCTGTGATTTATTGATAGAGCGTTCTGCCTATGTTTTCATCTAAGAGTTTTATAGTGTCTGGCCTTACATTTAGGTCTTTAATCCATTTTGAGTTTATTTTTGTGTATGGTGTTAGGGAGTGTTCTAATTTCATCCTTTTACATGTAGCTGTCCAGTTTTCCCTGCACCACTTATTGAAGAGGCTGTCTTTTCTCCATTGTATATTCTTGTTCCTTTATCAAAAATAAGGTGACCATATGTGCATGGGTTTAGCTCTGGGATTTCTATGCTGTTCCACTGATCCATATTTCTGTTTTTGTGCCAGTACCATACTGTTTTGATTACCGTATCTTTGTAGTACAGTCTGAAGTCAGGGAGCCTGATTCCTACAGCTCTGTTTTTCTTTTTCAAGACTGCTTTGGCTATTCGGGGTCTTTTGTGTTTCCATACAAATTGTGAATTTTTTTGTTCCAGTTCTGTGAAAAATGCCAGTGGTAGTTTGACAGGGATTGCGTTGAATCTGTAGATTGCTTTGGGTAGTAGAGTCATTTTTACAATGTGGATTCTTGCAATCGAAGAACATGGTATATCTCTCCGTCTGTTTGTATCACCTTTAATTTCTTTCATCAGTGTCTTATAGTTGTGTGCATACAGGTCTTTTGTCTCCCTAGGTAGGTTTATTCCTAGGTATTTTATTCTCTTTTTTGCAATGGTAAATGGGAGTGTTTCCTTAATTTCTCTTTCAGATTTTTCATCATTTGTGTATAGGAATGCAAGAGATTTCTGTGCATTAATTTTGTATCCCACAACTTTACCAAATTCATTGATTAGCTCTAGTAGTTTTCTGGTAGCATCTTTAGGATTCTCTATGTATAGCATCATGTCATCTGCAAACAGGGACAGTTTTACTTTTTCTTTTCCAATTTGTATTCCTTTCATTTCTTTCTCTTCTCTGATTGCCGTGGCTAGGACTACCAAAACTGTGTTGAATAATAGTGGCGAGAATGGACATCCTTATCTTGTTCCTGATCTTAGAGGAAATGGTTTCAGGTTTTCACCACTGAGAATGATGTTTGCTGTGGGTTGTTGTATATGGCCTTCATTACGCTGAGGTAGGTCCCCTCTATGCCCACTTTCCGGAGAGTTTTTTATCATAAATGGGTGTGGAATTTTGTCATAAGATTTTTCTGCATCTATTGAGATGGTTTTTATTCTAAAATTTGTTAATATGGTGTATCACATTGATTGATTTGCATATTTTGAAGAATCCTTGCATCCCTGGGATAAATCCCACTTGATCATGGTGTATGATCCTTTTAATGTGCTGTTGGATTCTGTTTGCTAGTATTTTGTTGAGGATTTTTGCATCTATATTCATCAGTAATATTGGTCTATAATTTTTTTTTGTACTTGTTTGTCTGGTTTTGGTATCAGGGTGATGGCAGCCTCATAGAATGAATGAGTCTGGGAGTTTTCCTTCCTCTGCAATTTTTGGGGAAGAGTTTGAGAAGGATTGGTGTGAGCTCTTCTCTAAATGTTTGATAGCATTCACCTGTGAAGTCATCTGGTCCTGGACTTTTGTTTGTTGGAAGATTTTTTTATCACAGTTTCAATTTCATTACTTGTGATTGGTCTGTTCATATTTTCTATTTCTCCCTGGTTCAGTCTTGGAAGGTTATACCTTTCTAACAATTTGTCCATTTCTTCCACGTTGCCCATTTTATTGGCACAGAGATGCTTGTAGTAGTCTCTTAGGATGCTTTGTATTTCTGCGGTGTCTGTGGTAACTTCTTTTTCATTTCTAATTTTATTCATTTGAGTCCTCTCCCTCTTTTTCTTGATGAGTCTGGCTAATGGTTAATCAATTCTGTTTATCTTCGCCAGCTTTCTTTTGATTTCCATTTGCATGGAATATCTTTTTCCATCCCCCAACTTTCAGTCTGTATGTGTCCCTAGGTCTGAAGTGGGTCTCTTGTAGAGAGCACATATATGGGTCTTGTTTTTGTATCCATTCAGCAAGCCTGTGTCTTTTGGTTGGAGCATTTAATCCGTTCATGTTTAAGGTAATTATCGAGATGTATGTTCCTATTACCATTTTCTTAATTGTTATGTGTTTGTTTTTGTAGGTCCTTTTCTTCTCTTGTGTTTCCCACTTAGAGAAGTTCCTTTGGCATTTGTTGTAGAGCTGGTTTGGTGGTGCTGAATTCTCTTAGCTTTTGCTTGTCTGTAAAGCTTTTGATTTCTCCATCAAATCTGAATGAGATCCTTGCTGGGTAATCTTGGTTGTAAGTTCTGCCCTTTCATCACTTTAAATATATCATGCCACTCCCTTCTGGCTTGTAGAGTTTCTGCTGAGAAATCAGCTGTTAACCTTATGGGAGTTCTCTTCTATGTTATTTGTCGGTTTTCCCTTGTTGCTTTCAATAATTTTTCTTTGCCTTCAATTTTTGTCAATTTGATTACTATGTGTCTCGGCGTGTTTCTCCTTGGGTTTATCCTGCCTGGGACTCTCTGTGATTCCTGGACTTGGGTGGCTATTTCCTTTCCCATGTTAGGGAAGTTTTTGTCTATAATCTCTTCAAATATTTTCTCGGGTCCTTTCTCTCTCTCTTCTCCTTTCTTTAGTCTGCTCCGCAGCAGTGAATTCCACCATTCTGTCTTCCAGGTCACTTATCCGTTCTTCTGCCTCAGTTATACTGCTATTGATTCCTTTTAGTGTATTTTTCATTTCGGTTATTGTATTGTTCATCTCTGTTTGTTTGTTGTTTAATTCTTCTAGGTGTTTGTTCTTTAATTCTTCTAGGTCTTTGTTAAACATTTCTTGCATCTTCTCAATCTTTGCCTCCATTCTTTTTCCGAGGTCCTGGATCATCTTCACTATCATTATTCTGAATTCTTTTTCTGGAAGGTTTCCTATCTCCACTTCATTTAGTTGTTTTTCTGGGGTTTAACTTGTTCCTTCATCTGGTACATAGCCCTCTGCCTTTTCATTTTGCCTATGTTTCTGTGAATGTGGTTTTCCTTCCACAGGCTGCAGAACTGTAGTTCTTCTTGCTTCTGCTGTCTGCCTTCTGGTGGATAAGGCTATCTAAGAGGCTTGTGCAAGTTTCCTGATGGGAGGGACTGGTGGTGGGCAGAGGTCAGTAAAACTTTAATCTACTTGTCTGCTCATGGGAGGGGCTGGGTTCCCTCCCTGTTGGTTGTTTGCCCTGAGGTGACCCAACATTGGAGCCTACCGGGCTCTTTGGTGGGGCTAATGGTGGACTCTTGTAGGGCTCACGCCAAGGAGTACTTCCCAGAACTTCTGCTGCCAGTGTCCTTGTCCTCACGGTGAGACACAGCCACCCCCCGCCTCTGCAGGAGACCCTCCAACACTAGCAGGTAGGTCTGGTTCAGTCTCCTATGGGGTCACTGCTCCTTCCCCTGGGTCCCGATGCGCACATTACTTTGTGTGTGCCCTCCAAGAGTGGAGTCTCTGTTTCCCCCAGTCCTGTCAAAGTCCTGCAATCAAATCCCGCTAGCCTTCAAAGTCTGTTTCTCTAGGAATTCCTCCTCCCGTTGTCAGACCCCCAGGTTGGGAAGCCTGATGTGGGGCTCAGAACCTTCACTCTAGTAGGTGGACTTCTGTGGTATAAGTGTTCTCCAGTTTGTGAGTCACCCACCCAGCGGTTATGGGATTTGATTTTATTGTGATTGCGCCCCTCCTACCATCTCACTGTGGCTTCTCCTTTGTCTTTGCATGTGGGGTATCTTTTTTGGTGAGTTCCAGCGTCTTCCTGTCAATGACTGTTCCACAGTTAGTTGTGATTCCAGTGCTCTCACAAGAGGGAGTCACCACGTGGGGTTTTAAGCAGGGGATCTGATTTGAATTCTTAAAGGCCGACTCCAGCAGCTGTTCAGAACGCACACCAACTGGGTGGAGGAAATTCAAACGTGGCAGCAGGGAGACAGGTCAGACCACTGCAGTCAGGTAAGTGAAAGATGACAGCAGTGCTCAGCACAGCTGGGAAGTGGGAGGACTCAGGACTCACCTACACTCCCCAAACATGAGCCAAGAGAATTATGAAGGGGGAAGAGAAAACCAGGCTTTATGCGGGAAGGATGGATTGGGAGTTTGGGGTTAGCAAATGCAAGACTATTATACATAGAATGAATAAACAACAAGGTCCTACTGTATAGCACAGGGAACTATATTCAATACCCTATGATAATCCTTAATGGAAAAGAATATGAAAAAGAATGTGTATGTATGTGTGTGTGTGTGTATACACACACACATATATATATCTCACTTTGCTGTACAGCAGAAATTAATACAACATTGTAAGTTAACTATACTTGAATAAAATAAATTTAAAAAAGAGAAAGAGAGAAAGAGAGAGAGAGAAAGAGAGGAAAGAAGGGAGGGAGGGAGGGAGGGAGGAAGAAGGAAAACCAGGCTTTGTGTTGGAACAACCCTTCATTTGACTGTCAAGTTTTCACCTCTTTGGGGCTCGGCAGACTCAAAGATCAATGAGACAAAGGGCTCACAGCCCAGGGTGAGAGCCAGATACACGAGGCCTTCAGGTGCCAGGACTGATGCCTACGCAGGGAGAGGGCTCATGGGGGGTGAGCAGTCCACCAAGGAAGGGGTGGGACTGGGGAGACTTCACAGCAGGAGACAGCTAAGCTGAATCTTGAAAAAGAAAGAGGTGTCTCAACAGTGGGAGGAGGGCTGGTAGGAGGGTGGCCCAGGTGGAAACACAGCAGGACCATGGGGACCAGCCTGCAGCAAGAGACAGCTCTTCAGGGAATCATACAGCAGGACCTCGTTTTATGAGATGGAAACCATCCTGCACGCACTTTGCTCAAAAATACAGTGAAAGCCCATCTATCAATTCCCTTTTAATGGAAATTCTACCTTTATAAAATTAAAGTGACTGGTGAGAACAATTTTCAGCTAGCTTATGGGTCTTTTCTGGATTTTCCTTGAAGCTTGCACGTGTTGTAATTCACTAATACAGAGGAAAGAACAGCCGTTGTGGCCGTTGTATTTACCTCCTGTTTTATCATTCAAACACAGCAGGGGTTTTCCCCACCCCCCACCCCCCCCAAGCAAATTACTAAGGTAAATTGCCTATTTCTGTCTTCCTGGAAAACTCTTCTTTTTTTTTTTTTTTTAAACCTGAATCTCTTGTGTCTGGCTTATCATTGTATCCAAACTACTGGCCTGTTGCTAATTCCGTGTGGCAAGGCCAGACACACTGAGCCTGATTCAGGTTAGCAAACAACGAGCTACCGAGAGTCTGGTGCTTCTGAGGCTGTTCCTGGGGAGCAGCTGAGTAAAAGCCAAGTCCTGACATCCCATCAATCTCTATAAACACACGCGGGTGTTTATTACAACCTTCACATCACACATGTGCAAACACGCATGCACATATGGGGACAGGTGGCCTCAACATCCAGACAGCTAGCTGACAGTGTCAGCAGGAGGCAGCAAGGATCCCCCAGACACCAGCATGATTGGTTGTTTATGAGGCCAGAGCTCATTTTCCTCCACACAGAGTCCTTATCTACAGCTCTGATTGCAAAGCTTCATTTTTCCTATTGAACAAGTAATCTAAATGATAATCAGGTTCACACTGGATTTATTAGTGCAGCGCCCTCGCAGAAGCTGATTTTCTGCAGTCACCCTGAGCACTTTGAAGCGACTTTTAGAATTTGCTTCCCCTATAGCTTAAAAACACCAAACCCAAGGATGCCTGTGGGAGAGAATCCAGCCGGGAGCCAACAAGCCAGTTCGGAGTGTAGATGCCAAGTCTACACTGGCCGGCACCTTCTAGGAAAGACAGGGCCTCCCAAAAGGAATGGAAATGGGATATGTTTTAGGGAAGAAAATCTCTAGAGGATTCTTCTCCTGAAAAGGGGCCCCAATACATGTGTATTCTAAGGTCACGAGGCTGTTCATTATGTCAGTTTCCAAGCCAGTGAGCAGCTGGCCCGCCTGCCTCTGGAATAATTACATCATGGCCTTCAGGAGTTACATCCAGTTACTTGCACATCATTTCCATTCAGCTCACCTCGCTGGGACCTCCAATTTGCTGACGTGGGCAGCAGCCGAGTGGCCTGCCTTGGACCAATTAACCCTCCAGAAACTAAACGGTGTGCATTACACTGTAGAAAAGCGAGTTGAAGACTCAGAGGTTCTTTGCCTTCAAAATGCTCTTGTGATGATAAAATCGTGTGCTGGATAAACATCCTCATTTTTCTGAAATCCCTTCTATCCTTCTGTGGGATCCTGAATGACAGTTTGTGGATGAGCAACCCATTCTAGGGGCCTGGAAGGCCCACGGAGGCTGCACGTTTCATTTATATAAAAATAATGCTCAATTCCCATTCGGACGCAAAAGAGAGATACTAATGTCACAGTTCAGAAAGGCAACGAGCCTCTCAGATCCTTCAGGTAAAGGCATACAAAATTAAGAAATGAAAAATAAACCAGAGGTCTGTGGGGAGATCTATTTCTCTTTTCATGCTCAGGTCAAGGAATGAGATTGACCACAGGCTCCTGGTTAAGATGAGTGCATTGTTCTCTCTGCAGAGAGCTTGGCTCCTGCACAGACAGACTTATCCTTGAGTTTAAAGCAGGATTACTGTTTCAGGGCTTCCATGAACAGATAGGGTGCTGGGAGCTAAAGGATGGATTTGAGAAAGGGTCTGCCCTTGGGTGAGGGGGCTGGTGATGAGAAGGATCATGGGCTTGCCAGTCTGCCAAGCACACTGGCAGCCCACGAGCCTCCCTGCAGATCCTCGTAATAGTAGAATCCTTGATGCCACACAGGCAGATGAGGCCCAGGGACCATGGCTTCAGCTCCTCCATCTAGAGGAACCAGATCCCCAAGTCAAACATCTCTGCTTCAAAGGAGACTTAATACAATCCCCGGTGCCATCCTACTCTCTCTCTTGGGCCCAAGAGCTCCATCGCAAGCTGCTTTCCCCACTGCCCCCCAGGGTCTTCTCCTTTATGGTTCTAGATTCACTTTACTTGGCTGTCTGCCTGGCCAACTCTGTTCCCAAGGAGCCACCAAACAGGCTGATATCATGAATATTCAGCTCACCCCACTGTCTACAGAATCAGAGATTCACAAACTAATCCAGATACCTACTCAAGACCAGACACTCACAAACTGAACCCTCGTCAAGGGCTCCCATCAGTTGCCTAAAACGTGCATTTTTCTGGGGCCAACAAAGCAACGTACAGCGTTTCCCACAATGAGTACACTGGTGAATTTAAAGGCAAACCAAAGGAGCTGGACAGCTCCACCCAGACTGTAAGATGTAATGACCCCTGTTCTTAGTGACCTCACTACACACGGCAGGAAATTCACTGTTTGTTTCTGCTTCATGAAAATAATACGAGCATTAGTACATTAAACATCGTGCTTTTATGATGTACCTTTTTTATAAAATTAATTAATTTTTTGGCTGCATTGGGTCTTCGTTGCTGTGCGCAGGCTTTCTCTAGTTGCGGCGAGCGGGGGCTACCCTTCGTTGCGGTGCGCGGGCCTCTCATGGTGGTGGCTTCTCTTGCTGCGGAGCACAGGCCCTAGAGCACGGGGGCTTCATTAGTTGTGGCACACGGGCTCAGTAGTTGTGGCTCATGGGCTCTAGAGCGCAGGCTCAGTAGTTGTGGCACACGGGCTTAGTTGCTCTGTGGCATGTGGGATCTTCCCGGACCAGGGCTCGAACCTGTGTCCCCTGCATTGGCAGGTGGATTCTTAACCACTGCACCACCAGGGAAGTCCCTATGATGTACATTTGATGCTTCCTTTGGCCTGCCTGACCCTCCATACCATGAAAAAAGTGTCCATTTGGGATCCGAGTCTGCAGGTCTGGGTCAGTCTAGGCCTCAGCTCGGTGCTCTGTGCCCTGGGACAGGCCACTCAAGCTCGCTGACCTTCTGTACCGCCTCTGCTTGGTGCGGGGACAGTATCTGCTTTAAAGGTCCTTGGAAGGTCTCATGGGATGGTCCGTATGAAAGTACACTTTAACCATGGAGATGCCAGTGACAGCAACAATGCTAACTAGCACCACTCTCCATGAAAGCAGGTCTTCCGTCTTTATAGATAAGCAAACTGAGGCCTTGCAGTTCAGTAGCTTAGCCTAGGTCTCAGAGTAACTAGGTAAGAGGCCTGAGGATTGAGTCACTGACGGAATCAATGGGCTGTTTATTCTCTGCACAAGATAGATGGTTGTGGTTCTCAAAGTGAGGCTTATATTTTCACATAAATGCTAATAACATCTGTGTGGCTTCTGCTTCCCTTTCCTTCCCTGAACTGGCAGCCTCAGCATCACTTGGGAACTTGGTACAAATGCAAGTCCTTGGCCCTGCCCCAGGTTAGCTGGACCGGAAATTCTGGGGCTGGACCAGTGGTCTGTGAGTTCACAAGCCCTTTAAGTGATTCTGATGCTTGCTCACGTTTGCGGGACACTGAGAGAAGGTAAGAGTGATAAGGAAAAAAGCCAAGTCCCTACATGGGTTTCCAGGATTTGAGGAAGGATTGCCAAATATAATACAGGATACCCAGTTAAATCTGCATTTCAGATCAACAATGAAACATTTTTTTTAGCATAAGTTATATCCCATGCAATATTTGGGACATACTTACGCTGAAAGATGTTTTGATGCTCTGAAATGCAAGTTTAACTGAGCATCCTATATTTTCATTTAATGGATCTGGCAACCCTATTCTGAGGGAATGGAGAACCTCTCTTTGCCATGGCAACAGACAATCAGATCACCAGCCCCAGAGACCCCAGTGGCATAGTCTGATTCAGCTGCCTGTGTCACTGGGAAGGAAAGCCTCTGTCCTAGTTGCACAGTTAGTTCTCTGGCAGGTTATTGCTTCCTCTAGCCATTTTCTCAGCTCTTGGTATGGACAACGCCACCCTCCCTGGTTATTTCACATTATGACATTTGTGAAGTGCTTTCCAAAGGGATTTTGACTGGTTCCTCTTTCTCTGTTGGACTCTGTGCTGGGTGAAAGCATGATGGCATTGTTACAATTGCCAGGGGAGCCCACGTGGAGACAGGTCCAGGGCCTGTCAATGGACAAGCTTCCAGTGAGGCAAGCTGGCCACAGACTATGAAATAGGCACCACAACCCCACTGCCCAGAGGTTCCCAGGGTCCTCAGTCATCACCTTCTGGAATTGCTGGACCAAAGGGATTCAGATAAGAAGAATAAGACCTCCTTCTCACAGTCCCAGATTTCTGTGGGAAATGGCAGATTGAAACTCCAGCTGGGGTTTCTTTGGCAAAAGATGGTAGATATTTTTATAAGCAAACATTCCTAGAGCTATATTTCCAAAGTGGAGTCTCAAGAGTCAGGTAAAAGCATTCCAAGGTCAAAGAAGTTTAGAGAACTTATCAGTGCCCTTAACGTACATGAGCATTGTAAACCTCCCAGAGAATACAGCATACAAAACAATCTGAAGGGATTGGTCTCCCTCGGGAACGCATTTTGGATAGTCTAGGCTTAAGGATGCTGGGGAGAAAAGTGACAATTGCAGAATATTAACAGTTATAATTCGTTCTCAGTTTTCAAAGTTAGTATTTGTGGCTACAGAATAGGACTTTATATATATTGATATATAAACTCTGGTGTACTTTCGCCACATTTTCTTAATAATGTGTGTGTGCTGAAGAACAAATTTAAATGCCATATAAAGGAACTGTTAACAATGGCTCAAATCGCACTTCACCATAAAAGAGCAACATCTAGAACGTGTCTGAAAGGCCAGCTGTTGATGTGAGATTCACTGCTCCAACTCCAGGGTTTCCCAGCATTATCTAGAGCAGGGGTCCCCAAACCCCCAGGCCACGGACTGATACCAGTCCGTGGCCTGTTAGGAACCGGGCTGCACAGCAGGAGGTGAGTGGCGGGCGAGCGAGCAAAGCTTCATCTGTAATTACAGCCGCTCCCCATCACTCGCATTACGGCCTGAGCTCCGCCTCCTGTCAGATCAGCTGCGGCATTAGATTCTCACAGGAGCGCGAAGCCTGCTGTGAACTGCGCATGCGAGGGATCTAGGTTGCGCACTTCTTATGAGAATCTAATGCCTGATGATCTGAGGTGGAGCTGAGGCAGTGATGCTAGCGCTGGGGAGAGGCTGCAGGTACAGATTATCATTAGCTGAGAGGTTTGACTGCACAGAGACCATAATAAATCAATTGCTTGCAGACTCATATCAAAACCCTACACAGCAAGATCCTTTTTGACCCACCTCCCAGAGAAATGGAAATAAAAACAAAAACAAACAAATGGGACCTAATGAAACTTCAAAGCTTTGGCACAGCAAAGGAAACCATAAACAAGACCAAAAGACAACCCTCAGAATGGGAGAAAATATTTGCAAATGAAGCAACTGACAAAGGATTAGTCTCCAAAATTTACGAGCAGCTCATGCAGCTCAATAACAAAAAAACAAACAACCCAATCCAAAAATGGGCAGAAGACCTAAATAGACATTTCTCCAAAGAAGATATACAGACTGCCAACAAACACATGAAAGAATGCTCAACATCATTAATCATTAGAGAAATGCAAATCAAAACTACAATGAGATATCATCTCACACCAGTCAGAATGGCCCTCATCAAAAAATCTAGAAACAATAAATGCTGGAGAGGGTGTGGAGAAAAGGGAATACTCGTGCCCTGCTGGTGGGAATGTGAATTGGTACAGCCACTATGGAGAACAGTATGGAGGTTCCTTAAAAAACTACAAATAAAACTACCATACGACCCAGCAATCCCACTACTGGGCATATACCCTGAGAAAACCATAATTCAAAAAGAGTCATGTACCAAAATGTTCACTGTAGATCTATTTACAATAGCCCGGAGATGGAAACAACCTAAGTGTCCATCATCGGATGAATGGATAAAGAAGATGTGGCACATATATACAATGGAATATTACTCAGCCATAAAAAGAAACGAAATTGAGCTATTTGTAATGAGGTGGATAGACCTAGAGTCTGTCATACAGAGTGAAGTAAGTCAGAAAGAGAAAGACAAATATCGTATGCTAACACATATATATGGAATTAAAAAAAAAATGTCATGAAGAACCCAGGGGTAAGACAGGAATAAAGACACAGACCTACTAGAGAATGGACTTGAGGATATGGGGAGGGGGAAGGGTAAGCTGTGACAAAGCGAGAGAGTGGCATGGACATATATACACTACCAAACGTAAGATATCTATCTAGTGGGAAGCAGCCACATAGCACAGGGAGATCAGCTCGGTGCTTTGTGACCACCTAGCGGGGTGGGATAGGGAGGGTGGGAGGGAGGGAGATGCAAGAAGGAAGAGATATGGGAACATATGTATATGTATAACTGATTCACTTTGTTATAAAGCAGAAACTAGCACACCACTGTAAAGCAATTATACTCCAATAAAGATGTGTAAAAAAAACAAACCCATCAGTGACAAGTGACAATTGGCAAGTGACAATTAATCTGCATCTTACGTAGTAGACGGGACATAAGCAATACACTTCGGGTGTCACTGTATCCCATTACCCCCAGATGGGACCACCTCGTGGCAGGAAAAGAAGCTCAGGGCTCCCACTGATTCTGCGTTATGGTGGATTGTATAATTATTTCATTATATATTACAATGTAATAATAATAGAAATAAAGTGCACAATAAATGTAATGCGCTTGAATCATCCCGAAACCATCCCCCCACCCGCCAGTCTGTGGAAAAATTGCCTTCCACGAAACCAGTCCCTGGTGCCAGAAAGGTTGGGGACCGCTGATTTAGAGAACCACAAAATACCGTGATTTATAGATGATGAATAAACTTTCATTCTGGTTGCCAAGTAGATTTATATCCTTAGTGTCACTGCAAGGTTTATTACTAAACTGCACTGTGGGATAAAAGGGCAATCATTTGGAAATAAAATCCAGGCAATTGGGAGAGTTCCCATAAAGACATTTTCCCTTTTACCATTCTACAGTTCTGTGTTTAATTATTTTAATTAGAATAAAATAGGTCTACTTCTAATCAACAGACATAAAGTGATCTTTTTTCCCCTCATTTCTTAGAAAAAGGCACAACACGAAACCTTTATCATTGGTCCGAGAAGGACACCAGTAATAGTGTACGTGCAAATATCTTTGAATTAGGGAAACAGTCTTTTAGCTAAATCATGCCTCTTGTTTTCTTTGCAGACTGATGAAATAACAGTTGACTTTTATCTGATAAGCGCATTTAAAATTCCTTTGTGAGTAATATTGGGAGAACTAGGCCCAAATATTTATTCAGAAGATTGATGGAAAAACATTCATGAGATCAGATCAGCACTAACAGGGGCGGTGTGTCCAGTGCTAGCTGCGTGATGAACAGCACATTTTTATTACTGCAATGACTTCCCCAGCCATCTCATATCTGCTGGGTTACTTTTCTAGCTACATGCTCAGAGAATGCAAATTAATTTTAATACCTGCTCCAGCCAAAAATCATCAGTGAAAGCAGATCAGCCGGAGAAGGAATTCTGCAGTGCTTTCAGGAGAATTCCGCTCCTCTGCTGCTCTGTGATTTAAATGGCTGTGCTTGGCTCACCTTGGGAAGCACTGATAATGCAATTCAGATTACGTCAGTCTGCTTTGCTACACGCAGCAGAGCCTCCCAGAGTGACCTGGCGTGGTGTGTGCCCACTGGCACGTAGAATCCAGGGAGATTCTTCTGGCACACTCACATGGCTATAATCCAAAGTGAAAAGGTAAGAAGTTAGACCATGTAGAGAGATACAAGAGACAGGAGCGCTCCAGTGGAAGAGGTAGGGAGGTGGAGACTGGATGGGAGTAGTCAGGGAGGGCTTGCTGGAAGAAGGGTTTTCCTGAAGCCATCTTCCTGATGGGTTTCCTACACACTCACAGGTTAAGACAACAATCTGGAAGAGCCAGGAGGACCACGCCAAACATTAGAGAGGACATAAACTGAGACGGAGGCAAGCCAACCCAAGCTGTGTTTGAGCACTGCCCAGCTTTCCTACTGGCTGCAGCATTGAGCAGCAGTGATTCCCAGTGAGCAAAGTGCTCAGCTGAGAAGTGAAAGTCAGCACGCAGCCCAGGTCATGCATTACAGGAGTCACGGGAAAGAGCCTTGGGGTAAGAGATTAAGACAGAAGCTAGACTTGAGATGGACTAGGGGGGTTAGGCAGCATGTTGCAGGGCAGAGAGCAAGCGGGACAGACAGGGCTTCTATCGGGTGGCTTGGGGGCACTCATGGTGAACGTTCCCGGAGATAACGAAGGACAGCCAATGAGACCAACTGGGACAGGTAGGCAGGTGGGCAAGTTAGGCTGGGAGGGGTCTGGGCTGCAGGGTGAGCATGGAATCCAGGGAGGCTCAAAAGCTGAAGATGGTGCGGCCCCGGCTGGGGGAGTCGCAGTGAGGGCAGGATAACGCCACAGACTGGTCACCAGGAGATACTGACTGAGCCCCTACCTACGGGTGCTGTACCACCTACTAACTGCAGGTGCTAAACTGCCTACTACCTGGGGGTGCTGTACCTGATGCTTCCCACGTGCTTTCAGCCCATCCTCCCTCAAATGCATCCTGCCAGGCAGAAGCAATGACTGACTCTGGAACTCTGTAATTCCAGGTTACGGTCAGCCTTTCAACATGACCAATCCCTGCCCCCGGGACCCCAGGAGCTGTGCAGAGACTATGGGGAAGCCCCACCTATGCCCCAGCTAACTCAGGGGACATGGGCAGGTGGAGCCCTGACTGGGGAAGGAGAG
This sequence comes from Lipotes vexillifer, assembly GCF_000442215.2. Taxonomy (NCBI): domain Eukaryota; kingdom Metazoa; phylum Chordata; class Mammalia; order Artiodactyla; family Lipotidae; genus Lipotes; species Lipotes vexillifer. Next base: position 3,201,347 of record NW_006777568.1, on the reverse strand, counting down.
AGAGGCCCACAGGTTAGAGAGTCAGTACCTCAGACGCCGAGAACAAAGGCCGGCCTCCCGCCCTTCCCCCAGCCTCCTTGAGGCTCATCTCCCCACGACTCGGCAGTCACCCCGTCCCACCGATTCCATCACCTAGGAACCGCTGCATCTGTTGCCCTTCGGCACCACTGCCTTGCCCTAGACTGCCTTCCTCACGTCTTGCCTGGATCTCCATAGCCTCAGCTCTGACGGCAAAATAAGGAGAAACCCAGAAGCAGCACATACGATGCCTGGTAGCCCCTTGGACTCCCCTTCGGCGCTTCTGTCTCCCCCTCTGCTCCCCACCCCCATTTTACGGTCCAGCCATAGCTGAACTGAGCACCCAGCGACCTCTCCCTACAGTGCTCCCGCACCCTCCCCCAGCACAGCCCGCCCTCCCCACCCTGCCCCACGATGCACCCTCAGAGTCTCTCCTCATCCTAATGCAGTGCGAGGTCTCCTCCATCAGGACCACATCCCAAGGTGGGAGCCAGTCCACCACCTGTGGGTTGCCATGGCAACCCCCTTTCAGGTACTTAGCAAATTCCAAGGTCATTGCCTCTTTACCTGTGTGTTTTCCCCAAGAGGTGGGGAGGTCCCTGAGACCAGGGACTGTGGCTGGCACACAGTGGGTTCTCAAGAAGGGTTTGCTAAGAGATGGATGAAGATGTTCCTTGTGTCACTGCTGGAGCCAGGTCCAGGTGGCCCAGGTGGCTCCTGGACAAGGAAAGAGGCCACAGGCATCTGTTGGCTTTGGGAACTCAAGGTACAGAAGATGAGTTATTAAGACGGGCGGGGGTTGCAGGCGGGACCTTTATAACGCTGCTTCCCAGACTCGCTCTGGTCCCAGCTGGTCCTGAAAATCCCCCATCTCCACACGGGGAGCCAACTGAAAACTCACACACGTGAGCATGCACACGCGTGTCCGCACACGTGTGTCACGGCCCCTGCGCCTTAGAGGCTGCGCAGGATTCATTAGCCAACAGGAAGCGGAGCTGGCCCTCTGGCCCTCGCTGTAATTGTCCTGGATATCAGGTGCGCACTTCGCCGGCAGCCCCTCCGCAAGCGGGTGTTTGTCAGCTGCCGGAGGCCCCACCCGAACCTCTCAGGTCTGTGCCACGCGGGCCCTGATCAGAAGCAGCTATCTCAGCTCGGAAAGCAATCCGAGTCTTCCCTCTAACAGATGTCTTGACACTGTAGCCGGAGCTCGTTCACGAATATGATTTATTAACTAATTTAGCGTGTAAGAAAAACATCTGCATCTCGCTTTTATCATCTTGCCAGCAGACAGGCTGAAGACAAGATGTGTACTGCAGACTCGATTAATGGAGCCTTAAGCGCTCCCTGCGCTTGTCCAGAGCTCGCACAAGGCTCTCGTTTCAGAAGTTGTCTGATTGAGCCGACCTAACCAAACAAACA
>NW_006777568.1:3198702-3199387 GCF_000442215.2 Lipotes vexillifer | reverse complement strand
AAAAAAAAAAAAAAAAAAGTGCCTCGGTTATTTAACACTTATCGACTGGGTCTGATCACCTTTTATTATTATACATGATTTTAAGATTTTCATTCAAAGGAATATGAACATGTAAGGATAATATCTGTTTGGGGCAAAACATCACCACTGGATGATGGAGCGGATAGATATGTTCAAGCCCCCTCCCTTGTATCTATGACTTGATTTGGAAATAGGGTCTTTGCAGATGTATGCAAGTTAAAATGAGGTCATACTGGATGAGGGTGGACCCTACTCCAATGACTGGTGCCCTTATAAGAGGAGGAAATTTGGACACAAAGACATACAGACACAAGGGAGACAAAGGTGGGGATTAGAATGACGCGTCTATAAGCCAAGCAATGCCAAGGAATGCCAGAAGCTGCCAGAAGCTACCGGAGCGAGGAGAGGGGCATAGGATGGATTCTCCCTCTGAGCTCCAGGAAGGAATCAGTCCTGTGGACACCTGGATTTTGGACTCTGGCCTCCAGACTACGAGAGAATCAAATTCTGTTACAGCCACCCACCCAGAAATGACCCAGGGTCATTTCTTACAGCAGCCCTAGGAAAAGGATACAGATGACCAAGGCAGCTTCCCTCTGATATTTGAGATGATGATATTCCAGAACACTGAGGCCCACGGTACGGCACAGCCGGAAGGCAGCTG
>NW_006777568.1:3151061-3198692 GCF_000442215.2 Lipotes vexillifer | reverse complement strand
GCAGGAATGGCCCCACACGTAACAAGTTCCCAAATGTCCATGCGTCTCCATTTTTTTCTACACAAAGTGACGGGAGCTGACCGAAAAGGAGGACTCTCAGACACCATTTTTTGTGTATACGTATGTTGAGCTCTAACGTGACACTGTTCTATATTTGTTGACAACACATTTGTTTATCTAACCATTTTCATCAAGCAGGATCTTCAAAAACGTGGAGGCCAAGTGGCCCACACACCATGGGCACCCTGGCAGCCCTCCCCAGAACAAGCCTGGACGCTGAAGGCCCTGGGGGCACCCCCGGTTGTAACTGACACTTGGTGCCTCATGGCAACCTGAGAAATCTGTACCCGAACCCAGATCGCTCTCTGTTGAGCCAGAAACTAAGGAGCCGCCAGAGAACACGCCCAGATAGTCTATATCTGCCAATCGGCTTCCAAAGCCGATGAGGGACACATTTTCAAGCAGGGAAAGTCTTTGCACATGTATTTTGTTGATTTCCTTTTCTTAGCATCCTGGGAAGTGTTACTGGGGCTGAGGAGCAGGTGTACTACTAAATCCTTCACCATGAGAAGGATGCGTTCAAGTTTGCCCTTTCTGGGATCTTGGACGACTGCCCCAGCAGAACTGCGGGGGGCTGAGGGGGGCCTAGCCTGCCCGTGGTTAACAGGAATCCTATTCCAACCCCTCTGCTCTCTGTCCCCCCACCATCCCCCCTGTAAGAGCTTGGCAATATTTGCTAAGCTGCATTTTATTGAATATGGTTATTTCCCCAGAGGACTTTTATTCAGAATTAGACCCATGATTTCACCTCCTGGGGGCCGGAACATTTTCCTAGGAAGAAAGATCTTGTTCGTCTATCCAAAGAAATAAAACGGAGGTTTCCCCAGGCCTCCAGATTTTAAGATTTGAGTTGGCAGGCCATCAGAATGTGCTCCCATGTCCCCATCTGTGCCCTTGTCTCTTCTTGTTATTCTCGCTGGTTTAATAGTCTGTTTATAAGCTCCACAAAGAAAGGACGGAGGCCAGCCTTGCTCACTGCACTCTCCCCAGCTCCCAGCACGGAGCCTGGCCCAGAGAAGGGGCCTGGCCCAGAGAAGGGGCCTGATAACGACTTCTCCAGTGAGTCAATGAGCGCTGCCCTTGCAGGGTCAGTACGACACCGGCCTCCTGGCGCTTGGAAAGCTGGCCATCCCTTCTCTGAGCTCACAGCAGGAAAGGGGTTTCAAGATGATGAATGTTGATATAGACAAACTGGAGTCAACCTCTCACCCTGAGACCTGTTTTGCAATCTATCAAGGGCAAAGGGCACCTCTTGCAAATATCTGTTAAGGGGCCAAGAATCTGAGCCGGCTACCCTGGGCTGCTACTTTCCCAGCTAACATGGTAAATTTGTGTCCCAAGTTACCTCTGCTGAGTTCAGTGCCCGTATATGATCTCTCAGGATGGGCTGGCTTCCGGGGCAGGCTGTAGGACCCTGAGGTTTGGGTACTTGGGCGAACATGAGTCCTGCATAGGGCAGGGGCACCATCTGGACCGCCAGCCTGGGTGAAGGTCGCAGCCCCAGGATCTGGCGGTCTCGCCAGCCCTCCCGAGCCACCTGTAGCTTACCGCTAAGAGGGTGGGGAACGGTGAACTGCCTCTGATTGGCGCGGACAGGAAGGACACTCTGCTTCTGGCCCAGGCTCTCCTTCTGCTGGGCTTTTCTCTGCTGTACCATGTGTTCTAGCTTCTTCAGACGTTCTTGCGAGCGAGAAATGAACTGAGGTTTGCGGACTTCCAGGGCCTCCTAAGAGGAGCCAGGAAAGCATTTTCTTTTTAAGAGAAATGACGCAGAAAGGCAACACATCTGCCTGATCGGGTCGAGAGGCTGATGCACGAGCACATCCCAATTTTCTCCCAACACCTCATGGACAGATGGCAACAGACACGTTGGTAACATAGGTCTCAGTCAGCACCAAGGGCCCCACTGCAGCACGACTGACAGTCACCAGCAGCAAACTGTGAGTGCAAAGGCACACCTCCGCCCGTTCCTTCTCCTCTCTGTCAATTAATCCATTTGCAAAATCTGAATGCCCTAAATTCCATATTCCAAAGTGACACAGCGGGGAGAGGAATGGGGGCGTTCCGAGTCAGCTGCTTCTGCAGGGAGCTGGCTGCCTTGAGAAGCACAGAACCAGATCATCCTCCCAGCAGGAAGCATGTGTCTTTTCAGGAGAAACAGTCATCATAGCTAACGGAAACACCTTCTCCTCCCGGGAAGAAAGAGCCGGCAGGAGAGCTCTGCCTTTGCAGAATGGTTCTGCAAGCTCCATAGGGGAGGTCAGAATTCCCGTATTTCCTCTCCGGCCTCAGCTCTCGCTGCACCCGCCACTCCGTGCATGGACGAAGCCCCTAACACAGACTTACTGAAAAGGAATAACCACCACTGACGCACTCTGCTCTGTGCTAGACACTAAGCTCAATGCTTTATGTTGTCTGAGAATCCCCGCATTGATTCTGGAAGGCAGATACACTTATCCCCATTTGACAGAGGCAAAAACTGAGGCTCGTCGTAATTTGGTAGATCGCCTGGCGACCCTCAGCTGTGGGTGTCCCATGCTTTTCCCACCCTGCCTTTCACTGTCTTAACCTGATATTCCTCACAAACCGCTGTTCAAGTTGATACCCTGCCTGGAGTACCACCCCCAGCTACACCCATTTGCTCAAGTCTCGGTTCTCCCAGTAAACTGCCAGGTCTCCCTGTTCAGCCTGAGCATACTGGTACTTCATGGACCACCCCGCGCGGGTGATTCACACACGTGTATCGTCATGCTAGGCTGTGAGCTCCCGGATGGCAGGTGCCCTATCTCCTCCATATCGCATCCCTTACAGCCACTGCCCCAGCTCTGCAAATAGCAGGTGCTCAGCACAGGCCCTCTGGAGGTGCTGCCAGAGTGTAAACGTCCTCTGCCTCATTCCTCTCCCAGCCCTCGGGGAGCTCAGGGTTTCCAGGGAGAGGGCGACGTGGGCTCCATCCGTGTCGTGTTCGCGCCCCTAGATGCTGTGCCAGGAAAGGAGTCTCTCGGCCAGTTGGCCTCCAAGGTGCCAGCCCCAGGTCCCAGGCACGAGTCACTGGGGCCTGGAGAGATGGCCCCTGGGGACGGCCTGTGGGCCCAGGCGTGGCTGCTGCCCCGGCTGCCCGCCCTGAGGATGGAGGCTCAAGCTGCTTTGGGAGCACGTGAGTCTCTCACAGTGGGACCACCTGGGGGACAAGGGTGCAGGGCCGGCAGGTGGAGCCTGCTGCACATCAGCAGGGCTGTTGACAGCGCATCATGTGTCTCCCAGGAGGCGTCGCTGGCTTTCTCCGGACTGTCTGTCCTTCTAACCTTTATATGTATTTTTTGAACTTTAAAAACTGTGTACATATTACTTCTACAACTGGGGAAAGACGCAAAATGAGAGCTTCCATATCCTTGAACTCAAGGCCATGACTTTGGGACTTCCTTAATCTTTCAAAGGCTTATGTTCTTATCTGAAGATAGGGCTGTAGGGACTCCTGCCTCACGGGGGTGCCATGAGGATGCAAGGCCCTGACGCCCATGAAGTGACCCTCTCCATGTCTGGGCACCAGAAAGTTCTCAACATAATGCTGTCATTGCTCCAATCACGGTCACTGCTGATGTTATGCGATCCCCATCCTAGCCCGGTGGAGCAGACATCATCATCTCCTTAGGCCCAGAGAGGTTAGGGGACCTGTCCAGAGTCACACAGCCACCAGGAAGCTGAGTCAGGTCTCCAGCCTCAGAAGCAGAAGTGAGGTCATGTGCCCACAGGCTCCCCGGGAAAAGTCTCCCCTTGGCGGGAATCACGCTGGGACGCACGGAAGGCCTTACCTGCAAGGTCAAGGAGCTTGCGGGCATTTGCGGGCTCCTGGAACAGTCTTCTGGCAGGTCGTGGGTCTCTGGTCCCTGGGGGGTTTCTGGCTCAGTGGGTGCTGGCTCGGGCTCGGGTGTGGTGGGCTGCTCACTCTTCTTGCATTCCTTTATTTTAACAACCAAGTCACAGCACGTGTAATCTCCTGCGAGAGATTAGAATTCCATTTAGAGAGCGCCCAGTGATTTTCTCCTGGTTCCTCAAGGCCATGAGACACAGAAGACAATTTTGAAAATAGAAACACCAGTGGGTTATTAATGGGCCTCGTTAAGCCCACGAGGTCACGCCTCATCACAGACCCCCAGCTGCCCTGGTCACGGGGAGGCATGTTCATAGGCAGCCAGACCTTGAGACTGGCTAGTGATGCCGTGGAGGTATTCCCTTGGCTTTTGACGTTCAAAATGCCTTTGCTCCCGATGCAAAGAAACTTTTTCTATTCTGTGCTTCCTATTATGTGTGTCCTGTACAATTTTTTCAGTTGGGCTGTTTGGGGACCGTGTATTTTACTTTATCTTTGCTACGCTAATGATGTAAGACAGAGGAACGGTGTTCAATTATCTATCCCTCCCCTTAATCTACCAGAGACTAGCCCTGGCTTTACATTCATAATTGGAACTCTCTCTGTCTCAGCGTGGGATTGGGCCCCATCCTGAAGCCATTTTGACATTCCTTGGTGGAAGAGATCAGAGGATGAGTTGATGCCACAGCATTTCGGGCAGGGTTGCCTTCGGGGTGGTGAAAGTGGGCGACTCATACGTATTCACTTACCACTTACTGACCAACTGCTCCACTTGGAACACAGCGTCTGTCCCAGCCCACTATTCCCATCTGGGCTCCCTGACTCCCCTCACCACACGAGCCCTAACCACAGCCTTACCAACCCTCTCCGGTTCTGAGACTCACTGGTGGTCCCCTCACTCCTCGTACACGCGCCTTCCGATCTCCACGAAGCCCCTTTGGTGCCCACCCAGTGACCTCCTACCTCTAGGCTGAGCCTGAGTTTTTCAGGAAAATGCCCCCTCCTGCCTCCTCTGTGTACCTGCCGTGGAGCACACTTCACATACTCAGCAGCATCAGTGGGCCCGTCACAGGATGCTTTAACCCCACAGGCCTGTGACTCCCTTGAGGGCTGGACCACATCATACTCACCATGTCTCTCTCCACACTGCCAGCCCAGGTGCCCAGGAGCAGCTAGTTCTGTTGGGTGTGGAGAGGTGGCCACAGGACGCGTCTCCATGGTCCCATGAATCTCTTAACTGACCCCCCATTATAAGCTCCGCCATTCACACCCAGATCCTCTGTGGTCTGGACCAGCTGTCCTGTCTCCACCCCAAATCCGTCAATGTTCCCTACTACCTACATGCCCTACAAGGAGAGCAGACTTCTCATGGCTCGTGCATGGTGGGTGTTGCCCTCCAGCTACCAATTTTGATGCTCTACCAACAACATGCTGCTTAGAGGTTCGCAAATCCTTCTTGTTCTTCTAAGCATTTGCTCCAGTTTTTTTTTTTTCTGGAGATTTCCCTGTGGCTCCCCCATCCCTGCTTCAGGCCTAACCACTAACCCAGATATCTGTCCCCCAACCCCCTCCGGCTAGAGCTAATTACACTCTCCGTGGTACCGTTTCCATCTCTTGTGAACCTTTATTCTAGCTCACCCTATACTCAGGGAAGCCACGGTTTCCTCCCATCCTTCCCCTCCACAGATGCAGTGATGCAAGGGCAGCCCTGACACACTCATCCCCTCCATTGCTCACGACAAAGCTTTGCCCATTATCTTCAAAGTCTCTACTACTGTGGCCAGTCCTCCCCAGTGGCATGGTCTGTACTCATCTCTAGCCAGTCTCAGCCTCCCTGCCTGGCCCTCTCCCATCCGGCCTCCACACTGTCCAGGAGACAATCACCTTCAGAGCAAATCTAATTAGGTCTCTTCCCCTTCAAGGACTTGGGCCAGGCTTCAGTCCAGACTCTCTTAGTGGATTTATACGGACCTTCCAACTCGACCCACGGGACCTTGGATTCACACTAGCCTCCCCTCCACCCCTGCACTCTGGTCCCCTGGACCCCAAATCAGCCATGTGCTCTTTCCATCCATTCTTTGCTTTGCGTGTGCTTTTCCCTCAGCCTGCAATGCTCTTCACCTTAGGGGCTGATTTTTAAACCTCTAATCAGCTTTCAAGTTCTTTCTCAAAATCATTTCCTTGAGGAAGATGTCTCTGTCCAGCCCCTCCTTGCAGCATCTGGGGCCGTCCTCAGCTTCCTGATGGCTCACCACAGGCACAGTTACAACCCCGACGTCTCTGGTACCGGACTGAGAGCACCTGGAGGGCAGGAAGCACCGTGCACAGTACCTGGCACACAGTAGGTGTTTAATAAATGCTTCTTTGATGGTATACAGTGGGTATTCAATACATACTCCTTTAATGTATTGATGAATAATGGGCTAGAGATTCACTTGGGTTTCAAGAAACAATGTTTTTATCAATTACCGTAAATATTTTAACTTTTATAATCAAAGCTCTATAATCTTTTCCTTTCTGTCCTCATCCACAGCTCTCTGGGAAAATCTTTAGAGTGATAGGAAATCTAAATTTTCCTCTGTTATAACTGGGCACCACAGATCTTTTTTCTATTTTATTCCTATGTTTTTCTAGATATCAATGGCCGCTGTAATATTCGTAGGGGTCAGCCACTTGGCCTTTAGAGAAATGATGGCCTGGTTTGACTTCTGTGAGAGGCTGAGACGGGGACCTATCTTCAAGGCACTGTGAGGTTAGTGCACTCTGTTTGTTGAGTGCCTGGCACATGTGGGGTCTCCACGCCCCGGCCATTATCCTGGCCAGTCAGTTACTGAGGACCACCCTCAGCCTGGCGCACCCGCTTCCTTCAGGGCAGCCACCCCGCGTCTCAACTGTTCCCTAACGAGGCCCGAGAACCTGCCAGGCACCTGGGAGCAGCCTTCTTCTCAGCTTCAGGCAATGCTGGCCTTGTGCACAGTAGGGCTGGGATTCCCTGACCCATGCAGTGCTGTCTTCTCGCTGCTTGGGAGGTAGAGCTTGCCCACTATTTAAACCTGCTGGTCCTGCTTCCTTCTCTGCTTGTACAGTTGGAGAAAAGGCAGATTCCTAAGGGAAGCTCAAGTGAACCAGGGCCCAGGAAGACCCTGCACCGTGTTCCCTATGAAGATTAAGGAAGAATCATCTCAACCCTATACCTCCCTCGCTCCTTACCTTCCAGGAACTCTCTTTCTATCTGAACACCGTGGTCTTCCTGCAGAGATGTGCATAAATCTTGGAAGGGGCAAAGGGACCCAGGTAAAGGGATGCTGAGTTTCGGGAGGCTTTGCTGTTGCCTCTCTGCAGGTTCAGAGAGGTCACTAGACTGACAGCTGTTGCTTGGAGAGCTAGACCCATCAGGAAGGGGATCTTTAACCAGCTTCCGTTCCACTGGGGGAGCAGACACAGTCACATGTGCTCCTTCCTGGTGCTTCTCGCGGCTTCCAGAAAATACTTTTGGTTCTACTAAAAATAAAATGGGAATTGTGCTCAAAACATCTGATGAGCCCACGTCTAATGTGCCGACTTCTGCACGCCACGCTCTCCCAGAGACAGGCAGATGGGCTGCAGTGCTGCCTCAAGGGGACGGGCGCCATTGATGCCAACGTGCATGTGCTGACCCAGCAACGACACGTGGTCACCAGTTCTGGCCAGACGTCCCCGGGGTTCACTCGGGAGCCCCTCTACATGCACTGCTCTCATGCACGTGGCTCTGAAGAGACCGTGCTCCCTGGTACCCTTCGGAGCTCAAAAGACCTTCCAGACAGTAGATAACTGAATGGGTGGTTTAGCACATTGACTCTGGGGGAAGATACCTTGGGTTCAAATCCCCCCTCCATCACTTATATGCTATCTGGCCTCATCTATAAAATTGAGATAATACTGTAACAAGGTAATAATGTTAAATATTATATGTTTAATTTTAATATATTTATTTTTGTAATAAATTTACCTATTTAAATAATAAGCAATATATTTATGGAATGTATATAATCATATTTTATATGATAAACAATGTAAGCATATTATTAATATAAATACTAAATGTTAAAATCAAGGTAATACTATAACAAAATAATGATCCAGCTAAGGTGTTTAGCACAGTACCTGATACACAGTAAACATTTAATAAATGTTCATTATCATTATTATTCCAGAAACGATGATGCCAGGTTACGTCCTATGGCAAGTGCAGATGCAGGATGTAATTCATCAGCTGTCTGTGCTCACCCCTAATAAAGCAGTGGGTCTAAAAGGTGTACAGTGTGTTGCTTGTTGCCACGTTGTAATATCAAAGGTCTGGAAACCACCTTATGCTCATCAGCAGGAGACTGTTAAATAAATTACAGCACTTCCCTGCTTTACAGCAGTGAAAAAGAATAAGACACATGCTCCTGGGTAGAGGGGGAATCATCTCTAAGATACATTATCAAGTGAACAGAGTGTGGACAGTGTGCCAGATCTGCTTTCCCACAGTCAGTGCTAATGTGCTCAGAACATCTTTGGAAGAACCCCAAAGACCCTGGGAACTGGACTGTCTTGGGAGAGGGCAACTCAGGACCAGGAACTGGGGGCGGGAGAGAGACTTTCTTTGCACTCTCCACCTGTTTTGTACTCTTTGTTTTTGCTTGCTTGCTTTTTCTTTTGGAATACTCTATAAAGTTTTAAAAGCTATTCACTTTAAACAAGGCAGTGACTCTTAACCAGGTGCCGTCTCCTCCCTATGCTGAGGCCACCTAAGGGGAGACAGGCACGCCTGCCGGTGGGACGCATCCAGACCTCCTGCATACGGGGGGCAGAAAAAGGGTCCTGGGAACCACTGGAATAACTGAGATTCTTGGAAGATTCTCATCATATTTTCTGAGATGTCTTGTACACAGAAAGGAAATGAGCCCATGACTACCAGGCACTGATTAGAGTGGTGACTTCTCTTAAAATGCCAGTTGTCTGCAATTCCTTCCAGCCTCTCTGTCCCTGAGTCCTGGCATCCCAGCCAGTGAGGACAGGCTGAGCGTGGTGAGGCCGGCAGGGCAGTGGGAAGAGGTGGAACACAGACGGTCCCCTCGCTGGGTGTCCTGGCTGTGGGACCTGAGGCAGGAGGGCCAACAAGAGGGTGGACCCAGCATTCCTATTCCCACAAACAAACAAACAAAATGAAGGTAAAGTACCCCCCTGGGTCCCTGTGCCTGTACGTGAAAGTCCCCCCAAATGGTGGTTGTTACAGACCTTATCATTTAGAGAGGGATATGGCCTCCTATGGAAAAGTTGGGCTTTGCTAATTTGTACAGAAAAATCTTTCCAAGCACGTATTTCAAAAACTGTCAATTCTGTTTAAGTATAAAAGAGCATAAGCCAAAAAAGTCCTAAAATAGTTCTTCCTTTCTCCGTTGCTTCCTTTTATTAGAGGTTCTCTTAAAGAATCAAAAACCAAAGTAATTATCAGTGATGCAGTCCCAATCTACTAGTTCCATCCTGACATTAGACTCTTTAAATAAATGGATTATTTATAGACTCATGGAGAGCTAACTATCTGCTACCTATTTACCTACCTATTTTTTAATTATCTAACTTGCTATCTGGTTTAATGTAAATTCTTGCATGAACGATTCTACGCAAGTCAGATGTTCCAGTTGTGACTTGAAAGAGTTAAAACAAAGCCTCCAAAGTAGAATGTAGTTGGTGAACTGGGGAAAAGAAAAACATGCAGTCAAAGAAAAACCCTCCTGACAACTTATTGATCGGGGCTTTTTGTGGATTCTGAAAAGTACAATCATCAGCCGTGAAATGATCCCCAGGCAGAGCCTTTGCCAGGAAACATGGCAGTTTTTCCCCCCACACACTCTGCATGCAGGCTGTACTCAGAGTTCTCTATTCACGGCTCAGATTTTAAACTACGTCACTTCCCGTGAAGACCCGTCACCTCCACAGGCTCTGCCCGTCTTAGGAGAAGGTGAATCACGCAGCAGCCTCTAGCAGAGGTTTCTATTTCTTGGGCTGAAACTCAGAGCCTGATTCCTGAGGTTGATGCTTGGAGGGGCTGGGGTCCCGCAGGTTTCCTTTCAACAGCCACAACCCCCATTCCCTTCTCTAAAACGCGATACCCACTGGGTTGATATTCTATAGCTCAACTACTCACTAGCTAAGCTACTCAACTAGCTCCAGCAAACTCACCTACTCAGAGCTGAGCCAGGCTCTAGGACGTAAACCCAAACCAGCCAAAAGATCTGCCCGACAGTCATGAATTCCCTCTATTAAACTCTCATCTTTGACTCAGAGACGAGCTCCTTGGACCATTACACGGTGCTTCTCTGTGCTCCTGCAGAGCTCATTTTTTGTTGTGAGATGTATTATATTTGTAATTAAAGATATTAGAGCACCTACGAGCCTCCTGGATTAAGAAGCAGAACTTTCCTTGGGCTTCAGCTTTCCTATCTGAGCCCCTTCCGGATCATACTCACCCAGACAGAACCACTTGCCTAAATTTTGTGTGGCCTGACTCACTGCTTTTGTCTCTAATGTTCCCACCTATGTAAGGATCCATAAACAATATATTTTCAATACCAAAAATCTGAAGAGCAAGCACAAAGCAGCTGTTTTAAGGTAAAAAACATCACTGTACCCGTTAGGAAAAAAGCTTTCAGAAGAGTTGAACATCTCAGGGCCATCGCTTCCCTGAGACTTGATGGGATGTGATGCTGGGGAAGATAGTGATGAGCCGTGAATGAGTCCTGAAAACAAGGGGCTGACCACAGTCAGGGCGTCAGGCAGGGCTGGCAGGCAGCAGTACAATCAGGGAGGGCAGTGGGCTGTGCTGGATTTTCTGTTCCTGACCTCACCATGTCCAACTGCAGACCTCAGGGCTAAGTTCCAGCAGGGCGCTTCTCTGCGCTGAAATGTGGGCCCTGAGCTGCCCCAAGTGCAGGGCAGGGAGGGGAGAATGGAGACCTCACCGACACAGCATCAAGACCGGCCAAGAAGAGACTTGAATCTGGGGCAGGCTAGGGCACCACCAGCGCACGCAGATCCTTAGTACAAAATGAGGAAAAGCTGCCCGAGCCTCAAGACAAGGTGCCTCCACGGGCCAGAAAGTGTCACAATGAGCCGATTTGATAGAAAAAGATCCCTTACTGCTTCTTTCCAAATATCGAGGTGATACATAATCTTTCGTGTTCTCAGACGAGCCCCACGCTGTCACACAATTCTAATAACTGTGGCAATTCGGGCTCACGATAGGAAACGAGCAAGTGGAAGGCGGTTGCTAAGCAGCGGACCAACACAGTCGCCAGACTCTGTCAGTGGAATCGCAAAGGATGAGCGAGAAAACCATGAAAACCACACATAGTCCCAGAGAGCATAGCTGTATGGGGACCCTTAACAGCCCAAGGCAGGTAACTAACATAGGGGACACAAAGTAGAGTCATTTATCCAAGTTAGCTTAGATTTGTTACAGGTGTTTTGGTGTCAAAACTGAAACCAGCTCTCTAGAAAGATCTTCTCTTAGGGTTTGGGTCTCAGCTCCATACACCTTCCTGCCTTCTAAAACCAGCCAATCAACCAAAGAGATGTTTCCAAGCAAAGCAGCCTTCCTTGAATCCAAGGCCACATTTTCTCCCACATTTTAATGTTTTGGGAAGTTATATATTCTCCCTTCAAACGCTAGACCATCTCACAACACACTGTCTTAGAAATAACAGTAACTGAAGCTTGTGTTGATATTTCTGGGTCATCAATAAAAATACCAGTTTCTAAATGCAACTACAGTGGGTCTCAGGCTCTCCTAAAAATCTGATGTTACTTGCCACTACCCTGAGTGGCCCCAGACTTCCCTCCACCCATTACCACCTTTTTAAAGCTCCTGCATCTACATTTTATGTATAGCTTACCTATCTGATCTTCCTGCCTCACCTGTGGGCTTTCCTCCAGCAAACCCCATAACTGTGCATCTCACTGGAAATCAAAGAAGTGAGCTGGAGAGGACTGTGTATCCATCAAATGGAAAGCCACTCTGAACAGCGCCCGTGGGTGAATCGCGGACACCCTCACTTTAGGCAGGATTTTGCTGTCTCCAATTTTGACACAGGGACACAGGAGGCTGCTGCTGAGGGGAAAGGAAAGGTATTCTCTGCTCAATACATGCTAATTCTTGGACACAGATATCACTAAAGAGGAAGGAAAAGGCGGTAACCCTGGGTACTCAAAACACACACAATTTCTCCAGCAGGTGAAATTCTCTCCCCTTTTAACAGGAGAGAAATCCTTAAACTACCTGCAATTACAGTACACAGAAGATGACATAAAAGAGTCTGTTGATGACCCATAGAGAAACAACCAACAGAGAAAGCAAACAACAAGCTTTTACAATGGACGAGGCTGGTGGGTACTTTCTCTGCTTTTTAACTGGTAAAGGCTTCATCTTCTGGCAGCAGATGAAAACTTGATTTCCTCATGGAAAGAGGTGTCCATTTGGTACCCTGCCTCCCACCCGATCTAGACTTCTGTTTAAAATCAGCCAATAATTGTTTCAGCATATTTCCGCTAAATTTCTACACAGAGATGTTGCAGCCCTGGCAGGGAGTCAGAAAGGGGGGAAAGAGGCAGGGGGCAGCAGCAAACGAGATAAACGGCTCCTGGCAGAGAGGATCGGATCGGATCAGATCGGGAAGAGAAGCTGTGTTTGGGAACCTGCGCGTCCCAAAGCCCATCCACTCGGCGGGAGCAGAGCTGGAGCTGGCGCCTTCAGGAAGAGAAGAAATCAGGGGAACAGACAGCAACTTGAAGGTCAGACAGCAAGGATTAAGGGGCGTCCAAAGGCAGCGGGGCCAGCGGAAACACACGAGCGAGTCCTTTCCTTTCCAGGAAACGAGACTTCCTGTCCATATGAGCCCTTCCTAGACAGTAAACAGGTTTCTTCTGCTGTAAGCGGTAAGTATTTCTCCCTAAAGAAGGAGACCTAAGTGGGGAGGGGCCACGGCCAAGAAATAAAACCGACTTGGGAAAAGTGGTGGCAGTAGCTACAGACCTCTAAAAGGAGCCTTCCCTTTTTGGAACCTGGAGCAGATATGGGTGGTGGGGGGTGCCGACAACTGTTGTTAAGATGTCAATACGGTGTTAGGACAAAATAGGCAAGCCCTGGCATTGGAAGAACCCTGTATTCAGAGGGAAAAGGGGGAAGATGCAGTAAGTTCATTATTATTGTTCTAGGGTCAAGCTTCAAGATACCATGTGGGTTAAAGCCACTGTGGAGAACTGTATGGAGGTTCCTTAAAAAACTAAAAATAGTTACCATATGATCCTGCAATACACACACACACACACACACACACACACACACACAGAGAGAGAGAGAGAGAGAGAGAGAGAGAGAGAGAGAGAGAGAATGGAATACTACTCAGCCATGAAAAAAGAAGGAAAAGCCATTTGCAGCAACATGGGTGGACCTGGAGATTATCGTACTAAGTGAGGTAAATCAGAGAAAGAAAAATATTATATAATATTGCTTATATGTGGAATCGAAAAAGAAAGATACAAATGAACTTACTGACAAAACAGAAAGAGACCCACAGACATAGAAAACAAACTTATGGTTACCAAAAGGGAAAGGGGGAAAGGTATAAATTAGGAGTTTGGGATTAACACATACACACTACTATACATAAAATAGATAACTAACAAGGACCTACTGTATAGTACAGGGAACTTTACTCAATATTTTGTAATAACCTATAAGGGAAAAGAATCTGAGATATATATATATGTATGAATCACTTTGCTGCACACCTGAAACTAACACAACATTGTAAATCAGCTATACCTCAATTTTAAAAAATGATAATACGTGGGGAGTTTTCACACAGCTTTCATGTACAGTAAAGGGTCATTCATGCATTGAGAGTATCTAGAATGGACACTGAGAAACTGGACGGAGCTCTTTTTCCAATTATGTCATTATCCTAGAGTTTTAAGACCGTTGAACAAAAATCTCAAAACATACGAAAAAATATTTGGGAGGCAAAAATAAAACCCACACATACATACACACATGCACACATGAAAACACATACAAACCTGCCTGTTTTCTAATAAATGAATTACCTGGACTTTCTTGCAGGTGATAAGAGACACAAGTTCCAGTCAATGATTAGATCACACCTTTCTACCTGACACCAAGGAAACACAGTCCCAAATTATCAATTGTCCCATAATCCTTTATCCCAAAGCATGACTCAGATTCCTGAAGCACAGAAAAAACATTTTAAACTTTTCTCAAAACTTGCTGCTAGTTTCCAAAAGTGACTATTTGAGGTGATAATTCTTTTCAGTAAGGCTTATTTCCTTTTAAAAATCATTTTGTAAATTATAAAAGCAATAAATTATCACTGTCAAATTTGAAATATTAAAAACATAAAAATCTTTGACAATCTGTCACTCACAAAACTGTTCACAGTGGTTTTCTCTGGGAGGCACAGCACATTTCTAGTGGAGTAATACACGGCTGTTTCCCCCTTTCATTTCCATTTTGGGTATAGCTTGTAACTAGATAGGACCACCCTGTGCCATACCAGTGGTACACAAAAGCACGGGTTCATTATCATACTGTTATTTGGGAGATTTATTGCTGTTGATGGCCACCTTTCCATTCTGTTTAATAATTCTGTCAGGCTTTCATCTCTCCTCCTCCTCTGGCTTTTCCCGGGTGCTCTGAGAATTACCAAGCAGGTAATGCTGCATGGTAAAAACTGATAAAGAAAATCAAACCGACCTGCCAGGGGTCAAAGGGAGCAGCAGAGAAGAATCTTAGTTAAGGCTCCTGCAGAGTGAAATGCCCGCTCAGAGCCAGGTCTCATCCCAGAATCATCTGTGTGTGTGTG
Source organism: Lipotes vexillifer (assembly GCF_000442215.2). NCBI lineage: Eukaryota > Metazoa > Chordata > Mammalia > Artiodactyla > Lipotidae > Lipotes > Lipotes vexillifer. Next base: position 3,183,857 of record NW_006777568.1, on the reverse strand, counting down.
TGTGTGTGTGTGTGTGTGTGTGTGTGTGTGTGTGCGTGCGTGTGTGTGTGTATTACCTGCTCTTTCAAAGAAATTTCTTGACCTCTTTATCTTCAATTCAACAACTATCCACTGAGTACCTACTATATACCAGGTACTGATATAGAATGCTTGGGATGCAGCAGGAAAAACAGTAAAATTCCTGATCTCATGTCAAGGACTGCTTGCTCCAGCCCCTCCTACAGCCAATGACCATCACTTCCAACCAGCTCCCAACCAATGACATCACCTCCACTCCCATAACCAGTACCATCAGCTCCACTCCTACAGCCAACAACCGTCACCTCCACTCCAGTCCCCACTCCTACAGCCACACTCCATACCTGAAATGTACCCATACCCAGAGATGCTTCTCCCCTGAACCAGTAAATGAAAACCTCCTACTCTCTGACGAGATCCAACAACTCTTTCAGCTCACAGAATGCTCCCTCCATGCCTTTAACATCATCACTGAAGACCTTAAGTCCCCACCCCCTCTGGTAGACTCGGCTGGTTGCCTACTCAATATCCATTCTTATCTTTCTTCTTAACTCAGAGAATCCTCGTTTTGTTCAAGGTGATAATGGGCCCAGCTAAAAATTCACACTTTGCTGTGGTGTGCTACTGCTCCAGCCAGTGAGATATAAGCAGAAGTCCTTTGGGAGAACTTCCGGGAGGGTCTCAAGAGGGGAGGTTCAGCTGGTATTCACTGTGGATGTGGACGTGATGGCTGGAGTCCTGGCAACTATTCTACAAGCATCATGATGAGGGTCACACCTGAAGGAAAGTGGAGCAGAAAGCAGAGACGTGAGCTCCTGAGGACACTGCGGGCCTGCTATACCTGCCCCAGATTGCCCACCCTTAGATATCTTTTTTTTTAAAGTGAAGTCTAGTTGATTTACAGTGTTGTATTAGTTTCAGGTGTACAGCACAGTGATTCACTTATACATATGTATACATATATATATATATATTCTTTTTCAGAGTCTTTTCCCTCACAGGTTATTACAAAATATTTAGTATAGTTCCCTGTGCTATACAGTAGGTCCTTGTTTGCCCACCCCTGGATTTCTTTTATAACAAAAATAAACCCTTACATTTTCAAGCCACTGCTTTTTGGATGTGTTGTTACTCAAAACTGAATGCAAGTCGTAACTGATCTGACCCCACCTATGGAGGTATGGGTCTGGATCGGCCAGGTTAGCGGTAGCATGCATCAGAATCACAGGGAGGCCTTGTTGAAATCCACTATCCAGGGCGGCCCAGCTCCAGCGCTTCCAACTCGGTAGACAGGAAGTAGAGCCCAGAAATGGGCATTTCTGAGTTCCCAGGTGGTGGCCCTTAGGCTGCGGTTCCAGGAGCCACACTTTGAGAACTAGTAAGTTAGGTTACGGTGCGGTAAAGAAACAAAGAACAAAAACACATTTTTGTGGCTCAGTACCTGGCTACTGAAACTGTGGTCTGTGAACGCCACCACCGACCACACCTGGGACCTTGTTAGAGACGCAGAGCCTCAGCCCTCACCTCTGACCTACTGAATCAGAATCTTCCCTGGAGCCCCTTCCCAGGTGGGCACAACACAAGTTACACCCCCAGAGTCAGCCCAAGGGGCTCTGCTCATCACAGAGGCTCGTGGAGGCTCCACCTGGGCCTCTGCTTCTGTGACCCCTGAGAGAAAGGGCACAGACTGTCTGCACTGGCCCATCAGGGCTTCCACTCCCAAGTCCTCCAATAGCTCAGTTTCACTGGCCACAGCAGACTGTCAAAGTGGACGGATGTGCAGTCCTGCCACGCACCACAAGGAGAGCACGAGTGTGGAAGAACAGCCTTAGAGACCCCAGACCAGCCTTCCAGTTTCCCAGCCTCTCTTATTCCTTCAGCTGCTCTCAGACTAGGGACGAAGGACATTCAAAAAGGTACAAGTACAGGGCTTCCCTGGTGGCGCAGTGGTTGAGAGTCCGCCTGCAGATGCAGGGGACACGGGTTCGTGTCCCGGTCTGTGAAGCCACGGCCGCTGAGCCTGCGCGTCCGGGGCCTGTGCTCCACAGCGGGAGAGGCCACGACGGTGAGAGGCCCGCGTACCGCAAAAAAAAAAAAGGTACAAGTACTAAAGGGAGAGAGAAATTAGGAGTTCGGGATGAACAGATACACACTACAATATATAAAATAGGTAAACAACAGGGACCTACTGTATAGCACAGGGAACTATGCTCAATATCTTATAATAACCGATCATGGAAAAGAATCTGAAAAAGAATATATACATAACTGAACTGCTTTTCTGTACACTTGAAACGAACACAACATTGTAAACTAACTACAATTTTAAAAAGGTACCAGTGGAAATGTAATGACTAGAACGAAGATCCAAACCTTCTTAAAAACTAGGAAAAAATTATAAATAAAAAGCAATGAACACATGTTAGAGATGAAGAGATAGAGCAAATATAACCAAACAAATTATGCATTTATGACAAAGTTGGCACCAGACATCAGTCTTTCCATGAATACAAATGGACTTAACTCGCTTACTGAAAGAAAAAGCCTTTCATTGCAGCTTGCAGGGCAGGGAACTTTGGCAATGCCCAACAGAATCACATGTGAACTTACTTTTCAGCCCAGAAATGCCTCCACTAGGAATCCACTCTAGTGGGCTCCCAAGATGGTCCACAGATCTGGCCTGCATCGGTGGCCAGTTTGCTCTGGTCCTCTGTCGGCAAACAAGCCAAGGGCAAAGGACACAGATCTAAGGATGAGGGCTCAGGCCCCTGGGGAATAATGGCCCTACCACAGAATCAACAGACATCACTTGGACAGACCAGGTGTAGAACCGCCAAACGGCTAATTCTGGCTCCCGCACCGAACTGAGGGTGTTGTCGCCTGTTCTGAGAAGTCCAAATGACCGAACGATGAATGAAGCCGCTGTGTGGGAGCTGACTAATGGAGCCCAGAGGGGTCTTCTAGTTCATGAACATGTCAAAGTGATGTAGAAAAGGCTGATTTGAAAGCCAAAGGGCAGCAAAACACAAAATGTGTTAGTATCTGTAATGAGACTAACCCTTCCAGGCAGTTCAGGAAGGCCTCCGGCTAAACCAGCAGTTGAGGGCTCATCCAGAGTAGCTTACGGCCAGATGAAAGCCGTAATCCCCTTGGGCTGATTTGATGTAAGCCCCTGGACGGTCCACACACAGGCACATCCTGACATTCCCACATTTTAGAGCAACACCCCACGACGGCTTCCACACTCGGAGGCTAAATGTTGCCGTATCACAATGCAGCCCCCAGCATCGGCACGGCTGTCATCCTTGTTTGGACTGCTCGTTCTCTGGCAATCATTTGAATATACACTGCATTTCCCCTTCTTTTCAAAAATGACTAGAAAATGGGCCTATGAATCTGCTTGGGACTCATTTAATATAATTAAGATGAAGAAAGAAATCATCAGGTGTTAGAAGAAGCAAATATTTAACCTTAACTCAGCGGTCACTGGACGTAAGCCAGAAACTGGTTGATTCTGTGCTGAGCTGTGAAGGAAATGAACAAAATTAATGAGCCAATTTGAAGCGCTTAAAATGATCAAAGTCTGGGCCCAGAGAGTGAGCTACGAAATCAGGGATTTTAGAATACTGTTGAGGGAGGGCTCTGATCTCAGAATTCCCTTTCTCAGTGTTTTCCGGTGCACAGTCACTCTCCACGTGTGGTTTCAGGACTCTGGCTGTAAAGAATCCCCTATTTCTTTGCTTTGTGGGGCTGGGCCAGGAAGAGAGGTGATTGCCTGACATACAATATTTCCACTTCCCGCCTTCCCAGGTCAGGCGGGTTCCTCCCTCCAACCCCAGCCAGACCCTCATTTCCACTCCAGGATCTGGAAACCCCATTTGGAGAAGATATAAATACCTCCGAGGGTTCCATGTCAGAAAAGGAAGTGAATTCCAAGGCTGCGGGATTCCCGTGGAAAAGGCTCTGGGTTCTCCTTCTCAGCGCTATTGCCACCCGCTGGAAGCACTTCCTTGCCTGGCTGACGGCATTCTTCTGGTTTTCTCAGATGCTTTTTACAAACCTCAATCATGTCAACCCAAACTCAGCTGGAAACATGTGGCCCTGTGTGCATCTTCTCCTAAGAATGCTGCACCCTTTGAAGAACTATTTTTGAAAATCAGAATTGGAGAGACTCCCCAAGGCCTCTGCAGAGAAGCACAGGCCACGTGAAAATAGTAACAAAGAATAACTCAAGCAGCCAAAAGAGCCTGAATCAGAGCCTGCCAGGCCGCAGTCAATACGCAGAGGATGAGACCCTGAGGCCAGCTGGTTTTCTCTGTCTCCATCTCCCAGGACTATGAGGCGTGTACAGCACATGTTCTTTCATTCCCCACCCCCTCCCCCCAAAGGCCATCATCTCCCTATGAAATAAACAGGTGGCGTTGCACCCAACAAGTGCTCACTTTCCAATCCCTCGGGTTTCACGTGGACTTCCTCACTTATTTACTTCTTGTCAGAAGGAACAAAACATATTTAGTTTATGGGCTTGTCCCAAGAAGCCACTTAGGTACGGAAAAACGGGAAGATATTGAACTGTTTCTAATTGCTACAGTGAGTATCTGTGTCTGGCAGAAGCATCTCCCTTACATCCGAAAGAGGGGAGGGATTTCTTTGCAAAAATAAACTTATCACCTTACTGAAAAATCATTATTTTGGAGCAAAGTGGAGGAGGCAAAATCACAAAAAATTACAAGCTCCTTCTGAACCAGTATCTAATACACGAGCCTGGGGAACGGAGAGAGGCCCCATGTATTTTTATTCTTTCTAGCTGTCTCATATTGGCTAGAATAGGAAATCACTTTCTTGTGACATTTTTAAATGTTCAGTTAATACAGCTGAGTGTTGTTTTATATGAACTGGCACCTCTGGCAGTGAATTATACAGAATGATGGTAGGATGTGCACTTTTTTTCCCATACCAAAACTCCCTCCCATTTTTTTTTGGTCAGAATACCTGACTTATTCTTGATTTCAAAGCAGTAAGAAAAAAGGATAGCGGATTGGTTTTCACTGGGCTTTAAAACTTCTGAACACCCCAAACAAGATTTCCACAACTTCTCTTAGGAAGGTGGGTCACTGCATTTCACACTCTCTGGTTCTATCCAGTTCCTCCTGTCCTTGGAGCCACTCTGTTTCTCCTGGTGTCTTTCAAAGGACTCTTTGGGGTCAAGCTGTGCGCTAAGTACAGCATCCCTTAAAAGTGACTTTCCAGGCAGTTGGTCTTTAGGCTGCATTGCATCTTGTTGATTTAAGAAAATGTTTTTTAAAATGGTCATTGTTAACATCGTACACCTTAGCATTAGGGGAAGCAGGGTGAGGGGTACAAGGAAACTCTGTGCTACTTTTGCACTGTAAGTTGAAAATTAGCTCAAACTTAAACTTCTTAAAAATAGTCATTTGTGATACGTTAAAAGAAAACTTCACAGAGTAACAGTTTTCAGATAGTTGAAAGTCACTTCTCAGTAACTCTGTTCTATGACTCGCTATCTCTGCATTTGTTGATTCACCAAAAATGGCACAGACATGTTTGTAAAATCCTGCGCCATACTTATTAAAACATCCTGATGCATCTCAGCAGGGTTTACAGTTTCCGTCAATTTGCTGGTGAGCAGAGATGGGTCATCAGCTACTTGGAATCCCACCAAGGTCGGGTCCATTTACCTGGTATCTGCATGATCCCTCAGAAGGGGAGGGTCACCAATCTGCCCAGGATGTCAAGTTTGTACCGAGATGTCATCTCAGAAAGATGGAAGACATTTGGAACACAAATGATGGAAAGAATTCGGAATACACACCAGAAACCTGGAGCTCTACTCCCTCCTGGTTCTGCCTCCCACTAACCAGTGATGGTGCACAGGTCAGCCCGTCCATCTGGCCTCAAGTTACTCATCTATACAATGGGATAATAACCATCCTGCTCTGTGAGAACACAGGACAATGTGAAAACTCAAAAAGAATAATGCATTGGGCAAAGGTGAGCCTTCGTTTTACTTTACGCAGCCCTAAGGTGCTCCATATCTAAGGCACAGCCTTAAAAATATGATCCGTAAGGGATACAGATAGACTTTATCCTTTCTTTCAAATTTAGGAACAATATACACACAAGGAGGCACAGAGAGGCAGGAAGACAGTTTGTTCAGTCTTTGACCCATGTCCTACCCCCATGCCCAAAGTCTATTTCCTGCCCATTCTGCCAGCTTACTGGATGAAGGTCAGTGAAGGTCAGTGTGGGTTAGGTTTGGGGGCCATCTTATATAGTGGGATGACAGCTGTCCTTTGAGTGGGACAAACCGAGCCATCCTCCTGGCCCTGCAGGAGCTCTGGGGGAGGGGTCTCTGCTCTCCAGCCCCAGAGGCCTTGGTCCGTCCCTTGTCCCTTGACTGTGCCAGGCCCCCTCCTTGTGTCATGCAGGGGCTTTTCTGCCGGGGAGCAAGGAAGAGAGAAGGATGTGGAGCCACCTGCAGGGAGATCAGAGGCCCTCGGGTGAACTTCAAATGCAAAAATGAGCCTGAAGCAGGGAACACCAGCCCCTGCCTCTTCCGCATTTTTCCTTTAACCCTTCTCACCTCCAAAGATGCCCTGACCACTTCAGTCAGATTTAAAGGGATGCAAATATCTGCACTGGGGTGGGGGAAGTGGAGAGGAACACACAGTGAGATTCATGACAGACCTCTGCCCAGCCCCAGGCCCCTGACAGCAACCAACACAGTCAGCCCTGCATAGAAACAGAATTTCTTGGCAAAGTCCAGTCTTAAGCTCTAGGGTCACATACGTAAGCTCCAGAATTGGGGAAGAGAATGTAGTGAGAAGGGGGTTCAGTCAGCAATGGATGGGTTTCCCAATAAGCACAGCAGATCCCACCCTGCCCAGAGCTGGAGGGCTTCAGGTGGGCCAGAGAAGACTCTCTGGGTGCTGAGCTCCCAAGAGACCCTGACAGTTCAATTCCAACACATCCCCAGTGGGGTCTGACTTGGGTGGACCCGCCCCCAAGGACACAGCTGACGATGGGCAGCACAGATAGTCCTCACTGTGGCCACCAGCCTGCTGTTATTTACACACACAGGGATGATTCCTTTCCTCCATGAAGAGGCCTTTCTCCCATTAAGATGAATAGGAGTCATGTGGCTGAAATGAAGGCATTTCATTTTCCAGATTTTTTAAAAGTAAAATGTGGTGATGGAAAACATATGTATTGTTTCTATTTGGGATTGTAAAAACACAAACCAAAGGAACCAGGGAGATTCATGGCCCAATCCTCGATTATCACAGCAGATAAGGTTACTCGTCATTAAGTAGGTTTAGGTGTGGGGCGATCTGAAGTCCTGGCTCAATTTGTTATATGAGCACAGTTTAAGTAATGTTTTTTTTCTTTTATACCGTGAAAAATACATCCCGTCTTTTCTTTGATGACCAGGATACCAAAAGGTTTTTTTTAGTAGACTATGAAATGGTCATATGTTATGGTTCAAAATAAAAGATGTATTCCAGAAAAGTTTACTGTAAAGAAACTGACTAAAAAGGGAATTTTATTTTCCTAATGACTTTCATGATTTGCTCATAATTATGTAGAGTAAGGATTTTAAAATTACCTCTTGGATATAAAATAAAAAATCACAGTTAAAAACACCAACATCCTTTTGTAGTTACACGGTTAAAGAAAAGGTGGTGATAAAAATGTCAATAGCATTCAAAATACCAACAGCACCATGGGCCAAACTCAAAACTTAGCAACACTGAAAATGAACTTCTGGTCTGCCTTGTCTCACGTAAGCACAGTATTTTCTAAAAATTGGCTAAATTTTCTCAATCTTCTATTGGCATTAACATTTCTAATTTCCACCTAGAAGCATTTCACTGTTTGTTTTACTTTTTCCATCACTTGAATTTCCGGGCATCTTTAAGCATGGACACACCTCAGTGCAGAATCTGGTCCAGTGCTTAGAACCTATAGACACATCCAGTCTGTCTGGCAATGAAGGTTTCTCCCAGGGACCTGTGAACATACGGCGGTCTACTCACCACCTCGTACATTTGAAAATGACTAAGCAGGACCTGAGCTAAGCATCCTGTCCCTTAATTCAGTGCCCTATTTATGCCCAAATCTAGGCATTACCCCGATTCCCTCCTTCCCTCCTCTCCGTGTGGAAAATCCATCAGCAAGTCCTGCTAAGTCTACCCACCTAGAACGTACCTGGACCACTCACACTTCTCCATCTCCACCCACACCACTCACCTGGGTGGCTTTCCTGCTCTGCTGACTGTCCTGCTTCCACCTGAGACCTTGAGAAACTGTAAGTCAAATCATGGCAATCCTCTGCTCAAATCCCTCCCATGGCTTTTCCATCACACCTAAAATAAATCACAAGCTCTTCCCCACAGTGATCTGCTCACCTCCCTGAGTTCACATGACCCCTCCCCTGGCCCCTCTGCTGCCCACCCCCAACCCCAGCCCCACTGGCTTTGGTCTTGTCCCTTGAATGTACCATCTCCATTCTTTATCACATCAAGGGCTTCTCACCAGTCATTCCTCTTGTCTAAAATGCTCATCTTCTCTACCTTCACAAGGTGGACTCCTCATCAAGTAGATCTCGGCTGAAATGTCACTTACTCAGAGATGCCTTCCCTGACCACCCTAAAAAGCCAACAAGTAGCCAACTCAATCATATCACCTGATTCTAATGCTCTGCAAAAGCTGTATCCCCACCTGAAACCTCTCACGTTAATGCTTCTATTTGTCGTCCATCTCTAGCCACTCAACAGTAAGCTCCATGAGAGCAGGGACCTTGCTTTGCTTACTGCAGTACCCAGATGATACCTGGCAAACTCAGTAAACATTTCTCAGGTGACACATCGTCATTTAACTGATGGCTCCTGTCTTCGCAAGCTTTTAGCAGGTAACAGGAGATAATGAAGAGATACAGAATCCCCACCCAAAAGTATCATCAGGGACATTTTGACGGTTTCTTAGGGGTGAATGTTAACTTAATAATTCACAAGTCTTTCTTAGGTACCTCCTATGATCAGGCACCCTATTATGAGCTAGGGGTATGATCTGAGCAAAGAGATGTGGCTACGGGACCCACAGAGTGGGCAAGTTGGAGAACGTGTGACAGAAGGATAAATGCCTTAAACGGGGATAATTCCATCCTCATTCTTATAACAAAAACATTATTTTAGAGGAGGCTGAGTTCTCTCAATTTCAATGGCCTCAAGGAAAGGAAAAATTGAGACTAAGCCTAATTCCTGAATGGCACAGCCATTTCTGTACCCTTCTGGCCCTTTGTTTTTCTAAATCATTCACCCTGCCCAGGAGGGTTTGGAAACCTTGCTTGTCTTAACTGGGCTACCATATTGTCAGGGGCTGCACATCCATTTAGCAAAAAGGACAAGGGGGGAGGGGAGAATGTTGGGTTGTAGGCATCCCAGCCAAATGGAGACTGGACATTAGCAAAAATTCAGAGGTACAGATCCCATTATAACCATTTCACCGTGGACATCAGTTCATGCCCTTTTCTTTTCCAAAACTTTCATAACTGAGTGGCAAACCTGACCAATTCCAACTTCACATTCTCTCCTTGCATGCTATCTTAGCAAAAGCACAGATGGATAGAAAATTAGACAAAAGCCAGGTGGATAGGAGAGGGGAGATAGAGAAGCAAAGAGCTCAATTACACTTTGACTGAAATCACTTACTTCCTAAACAGCTAGTGGTTGTGGCTATGGCTTTTTCCCTGGATTTGAAATTACACATTTTTCATTTCCGACACGACCACCAGACTAGCCATGTGAGGGCAATTTTCAGGAAGGAAGCAGCAGATCAGCTTTCCAGGCCATGTAGACCAGACAGCAAACCCTGATGTGTCACTGGGGAGACAAAGATGGTCAGACTTTGTCTGAGATTAGAAGGCCGGGAGGTGCATTTCCTTGCAAGAAAAACTAATCCAAATTTTAAAGGCAAGTTTCTCTGCTGGAAAAGGAGTTAAGGAACAAGTTTGGTTTGGGCGACCCTTAATTTTAAGTTTCCTGCACCTGTGACATTAGGCACTCTTGCTGAATAACAGGCAAGAGGCAACATTCAGAAATTCAATGCATCTTAAGATTACTGTCTGGAAGACATTGCTGGCCGAAGCAACACAATGCAAGACACTTAAATGGTTTATACCCCAATGAAGCTGTTATTAAGTAAATCTTTTAAAAAGCAAGACCGTTCACCCTGTTGATAGGCATGTGGCTGGCAGGTTTTGCACAAGGCCAGGACAGCTGGGAGTTGCACGGTATTAAATTAAGAGCACTTCATGCTTGGCAGGTGGAGCCTCAGTGAAATATGCTCTTGAACACTTAGCAGTCTGGTCTTTGCTAGTCTTTTGACTTGTAGTCTGATTTCTTTTGGTTGAGTAACTAATTCAATTCAGCTGTAAAGACCAGGTTTTGTGCTTTAAGCTCTATAATGTAATTAACGATTCACATCCAATTACATCATGTTAAAAATCCTTTTCCAATCTTTTCCCTACTAATCCTGGGCGCGGTGCCTGTGTGCTGACTGGATCAATGCTCAGGAGAAAAGCAGAAAGCTCACTGGCAAGCACAGAGCTGAGCCTGCCGTGATCGCTGATATTTTAGTCTAGTCAAAGTTGTCTGAAAATACATGCTTGCTTGCAGCTTGTGATTTGAGACCACCAGATGCCTTTCTGTAAGGAAAAGCCTAAGAATATAGGACTATATCTTCAGAATGAGGTTTTCACATTAGCTCGGAGAACATGGCTTTCATACCAATCACTTCGTTTCCTGGAGCCCTGGAGAGCACCACGATGGCCCTGAAGGAGGCCTGAAATCTTAGCTGTGGATCACCCTCCACGCTGGGTCCTGAACTTCTCTATTACCGTATCCTGTGTGCAGTGCTTCAAGCCTCCAGGGATCCAAATATACATTCTATTTGTCATTCTCCAAGATGTCCCGCATGTCTGTAACTGCCGTGGGCTCCATCGCACGAATGGCACCTTCTCCCTGGAATTCACCAGTTCGCTCACTGGAAAGCAGTCCCCCTCGCTCTGCAGGCTCAGCATAGAATTTGGATTTTATCCCATCAGCCTGACTTTGACTCACTTTGCATTTCTATCTTTCTCATTAGCCTGTGTGTAACTTGGGACAGAGAATGTTCTTTTTCTCTTCCCTGTGTTACCAGTCGTGCAGAGCACAGTAGTTCTGTTTTCAACAAAACTTTAAAATGTGTTAAAGTTACATTCCAAGGTCTCTCCACATACCTGCCAATTCCCTCTAGATCCATCATCATTATTTTCTGTTGTCACAACAACTCCAATTCTCTAAAGACAAAGAAGTCAGAACGCGGTAGTGGGAACGCCAGATGAAGTTCAAAATGACTTAGGGCTCAGGATGCAGTGGCCCAAAAGGGGCAGGCTAATCACTGAGGTCCCTAGTGACATAAAATAGTACATTAAAGACTCCTCGGAAAAACCCTAACACTCAAAGAGCTGAAGGGAAGACAGAAGATAATTTCCAAAGCAGGAAATATACACGGCCAATAAACTAACAAATACAGTTGACCCTGTAATACGGGGGTTAGGAGCACTGACTTCACAAATCTGCAAATAACTTTACGGTCAGCTCTCCATATACGCCGTTCCACGTACACAGATTCAACCAACTGCAGACCGTGTGGTGCCGTGGTATTTACTATGGAAACAATCTGCGTATAAGTGGACCCACGCAGTTCAGACCCGTGTTGTTTAAGGGTCTACTGGAATTCTGTCTTACTTGCAATTTGAAATTAAGCAAGAAGAAGATACTTTCACCTATCAGATTAGCAAAGGGTAAAGATATATGTACTCAATTCTAGAGAGAATATAAGGAGACAGAAACTCTCCTACGATGCCGCTGCTAGCACACACTGCTGCAACGTTTTTGTAAAGCAATTGGCAATATAGAATCAAAGGCCTTAAAAAATTTCAAATCATTTACCCAACAATTCTCCTTCCAGGAATACAGCTTAAGAACACAATCAGAGTGTGGTCAAAACTGTACACACAAAGATATACATTAAGTATTATTTATAGTGGTGAAAATTAGGAAACAAGCTAAATGCCCGACATCAATGGTTTAAAAATTTATATCGCCACATGATCTACATGTTAGACAGTTATCTCATATGTTCACAGAGAAATTTTAGTAATTCATACCTTGATAAAAACTATAATGATGTTAGAAAAAGCTTAATAATGTCAACAACAATAAAACTTAAAGAATAGACATCATTTGTCTATTTGTATGAATGAAGAGGCATTCAATACAGGAAAATTAGTATTGTAATGATGACCATTAAATTAATCTACAGATTTAATTTTTGAAACCCCCCCAAAATCCTAAAATTATTTTTTTTATGGATGGCCAACTTAACAAAATTCTACTAGAAAAAACATAAATGAATGAGACCTTTTATTTCGTGTAGTAGGGTACATTAGATAGATAGCCAAAAACCCTTATGCTACAAAACAACTAAAAACCTTGGGCATAAATATAAACATATATTTTACCTGTATAGCTCAGCTTGTAGAAAAGTAAAGAAACCCTTCAGAGCTTAAGAAGAACTCAAGTGGAGAACAAATCCAGTTGCCCTAAAGGCAACTGCTCATTTATGGTCATCTGGAGCTTTGGATTTGAGGACAAATAGAGGGAAGGAGACAAAACCTGGCCCCTGAGAATGTGGGACTGGACACCACTGCATAGACGCTCAATTCATAATCACAGGCTCAGGGACAAATTCACACAACTTGCCTAATGTGAGCAACTATGAGCTGAAAAGGTAGCGTCATGTGAGCCCACCTGAGAGCATGGAAGTCTCTGAAGGAACCTGTCCTCTATCTAGGACTCAGAGAATTTCCACAGATAGAATTCCAATGAGCATAAGTTCAGAATTACAGCAGCAACATGTATGAAACAGAAATCACAACTCATCCAAGGGAAAACCAAGCAAGACGGTAGAATCAGACCCACAGATACCCTAGATATCAGAAGTACCAGCTACAGGACATAAAATAATGGTATGTTTCAAGGAATAAAAGAATTAACCAAAATTATGAAAAACAAGAGACTACAAAACTCACCAGAGTGATTTCAAAAAGAATAAAACACACTCCTAAAAATAAATTTTAAAAATACAGCAATTGAGATTTAAAACTCTGATGAATGCAGGTATAGCTGAAAGTAGAATGAGTGAAGTAGAATACAAACCTAAAAAAGTTTACTGAACGTGTCATAGAGAGTCAAACAGAAAGTGTGAAAGACAGGCTAGGAGAAAGGAGGATGGAATGGAACAGTAGGAAATACATCTGATCAGACTTGAAAGGAGATAATAGAACAAATGAAGGAGAGGAAATAAAGAAATGGCTGGGAAATTTCCAGAACTATGAAAAAGAACCATCATATTCATGAAACACAATTCTGAAAATAACCAAAAAGAAACCCATATCTAGAAACACCATAATGAAGCATAACACCAAACACAAGGAGACCTTAGAAACAGCTCAAAGAAAAGGCAGGCAGGTATGATGATTAGACTTATGGTTGCCTTCTCTATAGCAACAGCAGATGCCTAAGGCACTGGGATAATATTTTCAAAGGACTGAGGGGAAATAATTGTAAACATAGATTTGTATACCTTGCAGTCTTCTTTCAAGAACACAGTGAAATGAAGATGTTTTTAGAATTCCCACCTTTCCCAACTCCCAAACAAACCTGGGAGAGTTTACCACCAAAAGTCCCTTCAATTGATGCATCACCAAAAGGAACATCTAAAACATGTACTTTAGAAAGACGAAAACTGCTATCAACAGTGAAGATCTAATATTCATAAAGAAATGGGGAGCACAAAAATGGAAAACATAAGGTAAATCTAAACACTGATTTTATAAAAGTAACAGTCAATTTGGAGGAATCACAAAAACAAAACAAGATAGAACCAAAACATATAATAGCAGTAATGTATCTTGAGTGATCGTAGCTAAAGAGCTCTAAGTTAATAAGTTGTTTGAGACATGACTAAAAATACCGATCACCTTTTGGCTTTGTTAAGTTCACATGTTAAGCCGTGACTGAAATGATGAAAATAAACAGTATAACTTCCAACTAGCAGATGAAAAAATAGAAGGAGGAAGAAATTAATTGAATACAAGGCTATTAAAAAGGTAGAAAGGTAGGACAAATAGAAAACCTAAATAATATGATAGAAGTAAATCCATATATATCAATAATAAAAATGAGTATAAATGGTCTAGATTTCCTAGTTAAAATAAATACATAAGATAGCTAATACAATTTTGCAAAAACAACAAAGAAACCAAAAAAGAAGAATGGTTGTATCTAATCTTTCCCTGTCAGATATTAAAGCTTACTATGAAGCTATAATTTTAAAAAAGTGACATTGTAGTATACACAGAAAATATCTGGAACTGAATGAAAATGAAAAAATACATTTCAAAATTAGGAGGAAATTTATATCTTGAACTGATTATACAAAAGCATTTGATATGAGCATTTGGTCTAAGCTTCCCCCTTAAGCTAAAAAAATTAAAAAGAAGAAGAAGAGGAGGAAATTTAGGAGAGAGTAAAATAGAAACATGGGAATAATAAAGCTAAAAGCAGAATCGACGTCATAGAAAATCAACAAACAATAGAGAAAAATCAATGGGACAAAACCTAGATCTTTGGGGGAAAAAAAATCAATAAAATGGATAGAGCTCTAGCTAGACTGATAAAAAGGGAAGACACAAATTACCAGCATCAGGAATAAAAGTGGGGACATCACTACACATCCCAGGATAATAAGAAAATACTATGAACAACTTTACGGCAATAATTTCAACAACTTTGATGAAATGGTAAATTCCTCGAAAGAAGGTAAATTTACAAGTTACCAGACTCAAGAAGTTGTAGCAACCCTGACTAGTCATATAACAACTTAAAAAAATTGCATTCATAATTAAAGCTTTCCCTCAAGGAAAACTTCAAGCCAACATGACTTCACTGGTGATTTCTATAAAACACTCAAGAAATAATGTTAATCTTCCAAAATCTTTTTCAGAAAGAGAACACTTCCCAGTTTATTATATAAAGCTGGTATTTTCCTGATATCAAAACCAAAAACATTTCAAAAAGGAAAATGACATGCCAACATTCCTAAAGAACATAGATGAAAAAAAAAAAAATTCCTAAAAAGATGAGCAAATAGAATCCAGCAATATGTTTATTTTTTAAAAGTATAATGCATCATGACTAAATAGATTTTAACCTAGAAAGTTAATTTAACATATGAAAACCCATGTAATTCCCCATACTTATAAAATGAAGGAGAAAAACTCTATTATTATCCCAATAGGTGCATTAAAAGTATTTCAGTATTCAACATCCATGCATGATAAAAGCTTTCACCACGTTAGGAATAGAAACAAACAACAAAAGAATCTGAACATAAATTGGCAAAGGATTTGAATAGGCATTTCTCCAAAGAAGATATACACATGGTCAATATGCACATAAAAAGATGTTCAACAACATTAGGGAATCATTAGGGAAATGCAAATCAAAACCACAATGAGATACCACTTTACACCCATTAGGATGGCTATTATAGAAAAAAAAAAAAACAGAAAATAACAAGTGTTGGCAAGGATGTGGAGAAACTGGCAGCCTTGTGAGAATGTGAAATGGTGCAACTGTTGTGGAAAACAGTATGGAGGTCCCTCAGAAAATTAAGCATAGAATTATACATTATCCAGCAATTCTACTTCTGGGTAGATACCCAAAAGAATTAAAATCAGAAACAAACATTTTTACACCTATGTTCATAGCAGCATTATTCACAACAGCCAAAAGGTGGAAGCAGTCCAAGTGTCCATCAACAGATGAATGAGATAAACACAGTGTGGCATTATCCGTACAACAGAATATTATTCAGCCTTAACAAAGACAGAAATTCTGACACATGAGACAACATGGATACACCCTGAGGACATTATGCTAAGTGAAATAAGCCATCAAAAAAGGACAAATACCATAGGATTCTTATATATGGTGCCCAGAATAGGCAAATTCATAGAAGCAAAGTAGAATGGTGGTTACCAAGGACTGCGGAATAGGGGGATGTAATTAATGGTTAATGGGTATGGAGTTTCATTTTTGCAAGATGAAAACATTTCTGTGGATGAATGGTTGTGATGGTTGCAAAACAAATTGAATATACTTAATGCCACAGAACTGAGCACAGAAAGACGATTAAGGTGGCAAATGCCATGTTATGTATGTTTATCAGAATGAAAAAAGAAAGAGAATAAATTAGGAATAGAAGGAAGCTGGTAGATGAAATCTATGTATGTATGTATGTGTGTATCTATCTATCTCTGTTAAGTCCTTAGAGCTAACCAGGGAATAAGTCAAAGACGCTCACTTTCATCACTTCTATTCAACATTTTACTGTGTCTTACCTGGTGCAATAAGGCAAGAAAAAAAACAAAGGAATCAAGATGGAAAAAGAATAAGTAAAACTTTGTTCGTACATAATATTATCGAGTACATAGAAAATCCTAAGGAATCTGCAAACAAAAAACCACTACTACAATTAAGTGCTTTTAGCAAGGTTGCAGGATTCAAGGTCACTATACAGATATCAATTATCTATATTTCTATGTGTAACTAAAAAAAGTTGGAAATGAAATTTGTAAAACTCAGTGTCATGCATTTACAGCAGCATTCAGAATATGAAATAAATAAGGATACATTTAACAAAACATGTGAAAGATCTTTATAATGAAAACTACAAAACATTGTGGAGAGAAATTAGAGATAGGTGCAGTGACATGGAAGAATTTCAAAGGCATTAGTCTGAGTGAAAGAAACCTTATACAAAGAAAGCCCAAGTTGCCTTAATATGTATAAATTCTAGAATAACAACAGAAAAAAAATCAGTGATTTCCTGAGGCTGGAGGAGGGAGTAAATTGACGGAAAAGGAGTCAAATGTTTCTCTGAGGCTACAGAAATACTCTGTATATCATTGTGGTACTGGTTACATGGGCTTATATACATTAAATGTGTGCACTTTAATGTAAGTAAATTATATCTCAATATAGCTAAGCAAAAACAAAAAGCAGAGTGTAGGATCAGATTGAGAAGGCCTTTTTGAAATATAAAATTAAAATTTGAAAAATGTGTAATGGTAGCTAGAGTCTCTCACCACCTGAATCGTGCAGTAATGCAATATATCAAATGCCAACATTTTACACTTAGGAGTATCTGAAAGACCCCCATCTTTTAAATCGATAGAGAGTAACAGGATACCTTTGGTAAGTCATATAATATTCAAGTGGCATGAAAATTTCTAGAAGAAAACAACTGCATAGGTCAGAAAATCCTTGTAGAAACACAAATTCTATATATGATTGGCATTTCCGACCAGTAAAGAAATAATGGATTACCCCATCAGTAGTCCATAGACAACTGGAAGACCATTTATGTAAAACAGATCCCAACCTTACACCATCTGAGGAAATATATCCAGAGGGATTACAGATTTAAATAAAGGAGCTAGAGAGGAATGTAGGCTAGAAAAGGCCATTCTAAACCCGTCAGTGTAAACAAAAGGAAAAGGACAAAGAAGATAATAAAAACGTCTGAATGTCAAAAATTACCATAAACAGACATGATGACTAAATGCCGCGTGGTATCCTTGGATGGGATTCTGGAACAGAAAAAGGACATTAGTGGAAAAACTGGTGAAATCTGAATAAAGTCTGTAGTTTAGTTAATAATACTGCAGCAAAATATCAATTGCTTAGTTCAGGCCAGTGATTCTCAAAATGTCAGTGATTTTGCTCCCCAGGGAACATCTGGCAATGTCTAGAGACATTTCTGTTTATAAAGGGAGAAAGGGGGAGGTGCTACTAGCATTTCATGGGTAGAGGCCAGGGATGCTGCTAAGCATCCTACAATACACAAGACAGCCCTCCACAACCAAGAGTCATCCAGCCTGAGATGTCGGTAGTGCCAAGGTTGAGAAACTCGGGCTTAGACAGAAGCACTGTGATGATAAGGAGAAGCTGTATATACAGGATACTCAGGAACTCTCTGTACCACCTTTGTAACTCTTCTGTTAATCCAAAATTATTTCAAAATCCAAAGTTTAAAAAAGTACGATAAACATTAAAATATAAATACAAAGGGATATTTTTAACATAAATAAAAATTCTAAAGAAAAAAGACTAAAGAAAAAAGGCCAAAAAAAAGAGGAAAAGTGACAAAAATAACAAACACATGAGAAAGTTCTTCTCCATCAAAAAAATACAAATTAATATATCATAAATATTATATTTTTCACTTATCAAAATCACATGGAAGTTTTTGGAATGTCAATACCCAATGCTTGTGCATGCTCAAGGCAGCTGCTATTTAGGTATTGATAGTCTAGTCTGATACAACTGTTACAGAGTATCATTCGGAAATCTAAACTAAAAAGCCTTAAAATTGTTTCTCTCCTTTGACCCAGAAATTCTAGGAATGTGGCTTAAATAAATCACATGAAATGCCCACAAAGATTTCTCTACGAGGACATTTATCAACACATTGTTATAAAAAGGCAAAAATGGAAACTATCTACCTAACAAGAAGATTTTCAAAAAATAGCTTAGGTAAATCTTTATAACAGAAGCCTATATAGCTGTTAAATGATTAATAGGGGAATATGTAGGACATGAAAGGAACTTGGCAATCTATTGTTAAGAAAAAGCAACCTCTAATGATGCTTTTACATGATCCTCTGTTTGTTAAGAAAAGGAAAGAGAAATTAAAAAATAAAATTTCGTTTCATACATGAGAGGATCCAAGTAATCTACTTGGGAAGATCCACTGAAACATTAACAGTGATGTTATCTGTGGATAGTAGGATTATGGTTGGTTTTTATTTTCCTCTTTTTGCTTATCTACATTTTAATTTTTACAATGCACTTGTTTTACTTTTTCAATAAGAGAGGGAAAAAAACATTACAAAAGCAATGGAATTGAAGAAGAAACTGATTACATTTACTCCTTATTCTAAGGAGAATTTTCATGTATGATTTTAGACCTGGAGAGAAACCACAGTGCAACCGGCAGTGCCAACAGCCAAGGCAGACCTAAGGGTGGAGAGAATCATGACAGGCTTTGCGACAACTAATCACATCATCACAAATTCTCCCCTCTGTTTCCCTCAGCTCTGTCTCCCAAATGCACAACACTGTGATGTTCAGGGCGTTTTATGGACCCCCCCAACCCCCCCGCCAGAGTCTGCTGCCTGGGCTCTGATGCTCCATTCTTCACAGCTCCTTTGCTACCGTTTCTGAACTGAAGTGGGTCACTTGGTCTTGCACACACATATGTATTTGTAAGGGTGCAAGACAGGATGCCACATGACCTCAGTCACTTGTTCACTATCTACATAGGCCATCTGAACAAAATCACCTAAATATTGTCCACCTATACTCAAAAATGGATAAGCCTCTATCTTCTTAAAACACCAGAGCCATTTTTCTGCTGAATAGACACCAAAGATTCCATATCACCTCATTCAACTGCAAGCCTGGCCCTTCACTTCAGCCCCCTGCCCAAGGAGGGAGCAGATTTTAAGTAAAACTCTATACTTTTTCCCTTCATTTCAGCCAACTTATAAATTTATACATGGGAAAGACAAGACAAAGCCAGAGCACCAAATATCACCATAACATTCTGCGTATTTCCAAGAGATGGGCCCCAAAGTTGTCTCTGAATTGTCTAACAGATAATGTAGAAGGAGAAACATTAGGAGCTGCAAGGGTTAAATGCTCTGAGAGGTTAAAAATCAGAGCTGCTCAGGAGATGCACAACTCTCGAAGACGGAGAGTGGAGATTTTTGTCCCTGTGGGGCCCACGTCAATGGTCTGTATAATACGAATGACCCCATCCTTAATGTAGGCTTATGACACAAGGCCAAAACACAATGAAAACAAAGGTAGCTCTACAGAAGACCAAAATGGTGCAGTCCTTGTATGCAAATGCTTCAACTAATTGAGAAACTGATTTTTAAAAATCTGAATTTTGGTAGCGTTTGTCTTTAACTTCTGATTCTACAGACAACCACCACCTACTGGGCCAATTTATACACTCCTCACCTAGACTATGTGTTTAAGTGTTCCTTCGGGGCATTTATCACAAAAATCAGAGTGGGAAAGAGCAGGCATTTGGGGGAGCAGGTTCTAACCGCAAGTGGCATGACAAAGGCTGTGTTCCCTGCAGAGAGAATACCTATGCTGTGCTCCTGCCCTCAGGACCTCTTGGTGACTTCAACTTTCAACAGTCTGACAATTACCCCTAAGTAGCGAGAATTAGGATGCACAGTAAAGAGGACATGCTGACCTGCAGGGAAGAGCTGTCCTTGAAGAGTAGCAGAACACGCCACCCCCAGAATATGCCACTTGGCATAAGGATTATTTTGAGTTGCAGGCAACTGAGGAGGATGACACCAGAGGAATCAACATAACAAACTTTACTAACTAGCCTTTATCTACCATTAGTTTCCTCCCATATATCTACCCTCCCACTTTGACAACCTTGGAAGCCTAAAACTGCTCTCCTTTGTCTTTTCACTTCTCCACAAAATTACTGTTCTTTGTTGAAGATGCTATATAAGCCAGAGTTCTAAACCACTGCTCTGAGTTACTCATTTTCTTCTGGTTATCTCCCATGTACATATGAGGAATACATGTTAATAAACTTCTCTTTGTTTTTCTCTTGTTAATCTGTCTGTTGTTATAGGTGCCCCAGAGAGAACTTGGAAGGGTGGAGGGAAAATAATTTTCCCTTTCTTACATCCTCCAGAACAGAGCTCTTAAGCAGCGAGGCACTGACTCAGATTCCAGAATGGCGTCTAACATAGGCAGTTTGAAAAAGCATCCCTAATGTGCCCGACGCCCTCCCCTGGTGAAGAACACCTTTTTCACACTGTCTGATAACAGCCATGAACAGTGTGGGATCACTAGAATGCCCCTTATGTGAACTGTGGTACGTCATCCACAGTAATGCCTTCATGTGGCTCCAACCTAACATGGAAAACTAGTGACTAGAAAAAAATCTCCCCCCCCCAAAAAAAACGCTTCAAAATATTTTTGTAACATTATTCATGCATTTTCTGTCTTTTACATTAAATTTGACCATCTGCAGGTTAATAAAGTTCTTCCTTGACAAAACTTGATTATTGTTACTAAGTTCTTGGAGAGAAACAATATTTTGAGACTTTCTTCCCTCCATTTTAAAAAGAAGTGGGGGTGCTATAGACTTCACTTTACTTTTTACAACCTACCTCTGGACGTGGCTCCCCACCCTTTCCTGGCCAGAGAGGTTTTGGATATGACCATGGGGAGAGGTGGTTTGAAGACGGAAAGGGAGTGAGCTTTTAAGTGACCCTGACATCAGCAAGGCTTTGTTGGGTCATCAGAATGACCTGTCCTCTGCCCAGCACCCAGGTCCTGAGCAAGTGTGCTGTGCTCCATGGCTCACTGCTGGGCACGGAGAGCTCATTGCCACTGACTCGGACTCGGATTCTGACCTCCAGGTCAGTGCAGTCTAGAAGAAGAAAAATGGCCCCCATGACATGGCAAGTATGTCACACTGAAAGGCAATAATATTCTTGGGAGTCAAGTGCTTGAGAGATGGAACTGGGAAGATGCACTGAGGCTACGTACGTCACAGTCTGGTGAGTGATGAGAACTGCCAAGCAGGTGGTCCACAGTAACAGTGGGCTATAGGGAGGTTAGGGCACAGTGCAGGCCAGTGGTTCTCAACCAAGATGATTTTGTCATCTCTCCCCCAATCCAGATAATGTCTGGAGTGGTCAGTGTTTGTCACAACTGGGAGGGAGGGCTATTGGCATCTCATGGGCAGAGGCTAGGGACGCTGTTAAACATCCTATGGTGCAATGAGAGCCCTCACACAGAGAATCATCTGGCTCCAAATGTTGATCCTGCCAAGACCTAGAGAGGGAAGGCAACACTGGGGTGAGGGGGCCAAGGTCAAGGTGAGAGGCAGGAACCATGAAGCAAAATGTTCCCTTTTACTAGCAACCAAAGAGATGCCAGCTCCAACTACAACAGAGCGGTATTTTTCATCTGGAAATTTGGGAACATTTAAAAACTAATACCTAATCTTGGCCAAGCACATACAGAAAGGCCCTTCACCTAGATTTCTCCTGAAGTCTAATTTGGCATGTGTGTCAAGAACCTTAAAAAGGCTGATGCTCTCTGATTTAGATACATTCCATTTTCGATACATTCCATTTCAAGGGTTTTTGTTTTTTCAAAAGGAAATAATCCAGTATACAGAAAAGCCTCATATGCCCAGTGTTCACATTAATATGATTCCAAAAAGTGAAAAACAAATAACTACTTTAAGGACCAACAATGAAGAAATAGGTAAACTACGATATATCCATAAAACACACCATTTCATAGTCAATAAAAGCTATCTTTGTAAAGTACTGTTAATATCAGGAAAAAATTATGATATAGCACTAAGTGGCAGAGACCCAGAGGGAAATTACATACACAGCAGGATGTCAGCTACTTGTAAGAAAAAAATAGACATGCATAGAAAGAGAATGGAAGAAAATATACCAAAATATAAGCCGTGATTATTTAAAGGGACTGAACTTTTTATTTTGCTTTTTGTCATTCTCGGTTGCCTATAATGTATGAATTTTATAGTCAGGAAAATAAATCTACTTGGGCATCGAAATTTCATGAAGATAATAAAGGCTTGAGTGAGGATAGAGGCTGTAGACATGGGAAAGAAGGGATGGGCACGAGAGACTTTCCACCTTGCCAATGATTTGATGCGGCAGCAAGGGAGGGGAAGGAAGCGTTCAAAGATGACTCCAACTTGTGAGCCTGGGATCCAGGAGGTAAGGGAACCGTTACTAAGAGCAGGAGAAAATCTGAGCAGAAAAGTGACAACAGTGGCCTGAGAGGTACCATTGGAAGGCCGCGGAACACAGCCAGATGCATGAGCCTGGAGTCTGCCCCACCCCCACCCAACTAGCTGTGTATGCCTGGAAAACGAACGTAAATAACGTACATTTCCTATGGACTTTTAGGGAGGAGTAAATGAATTAAAACCCATGGAGTACATGGAACAGTGCGGGACACACAGTTAAATGTTAGAAACAAGAGCGGGGGCCTTGCTGGTTGCAGTACTGGTATTGAGTTGAAACACAGTTGCTCGTGCCAGACCTCTAAATGCCAGCATTCCCAGACCCTTGTCGCTTCCTGTCCTCATTTCCTAGGTGTTCTCAGATACTTCCGTGGCATAAAACACCGACTCTAGGAATAACATTCCCCAAACCACAACTCTATCCTAGAGCCTTGTTTTGGGCTCCAGATTTACGGGTCCAACTCCCAGCCTGCCATCTGCACTTGCCTGTCCCATTGACATAACCTGTCCTCATGGCACCTGGGATCTTCCCCACCCCTCCTCACATCTTCCCCACCTGGATATAAACCTTCCCCCCTGTTATTCACAGTATATGAAGAACTCTTAAAATTCAACAGTAAGAAAATAAACAACTCAAATAAAAAATAGACCAAAGCCCTTTACAGATATCTCACCAAAGAAGATATACAGATGGCAAATAAGCAAATGAAAAGATGCTTCTCACCATATGTCATCAGGGAAATGCAAGTTAAAACAACAAGGTACACTATGTAACGATTAGAATAGCCAAAATCCAGAACACTGACACTACCAAATGCTGGCAAGGATGTGGAGCAACAGGAACTCTCATTCATTGCTGGTGGGAATGCAAAATGGTGCAGCCACTCTGGAAGACAGTTTGTCAGGTTCTTACTAAACCAAACATACTCTTACCTTATGATCCAGCAATCACATTCCTTGGTATTTACCCAAAGGAGCTGAAAACTTATGTCCACACAAAAAACTGCACATGGATGTTTACAGCAGCTTTATTAACAATTGCCAAAACTTGGACGCAATCAAGACATCCTTGTTTACGTCAATGGATTAATAAAATGTGGTACATCCAGACAATGGAATATTATTCAGTGCTTGAAATGAGCTGTCACACAATGGAAAGACATGGAAGAAATTTAAATGCATATTAGTAAGTGAAATTTAAATGCATATTAGTAAGTGAAAAAAGTGTTTGAAAAGTCTACATATTGTATGATTCCAAGTATATGACATTCTGGAAAAGGTGAAATTATGGAGTCAGTAAATGTATCAGTGGTTGCCAGAGTTTGGGTGGGGAGGGATGAATAGAGGGAGCACAGAGGATTTTTAGGGCAGTGAGAGACTCTATATGATACTATAATTGTGGATACGTGTCATTATACACTTTCCTAAACCCATAGAAGGTACAACACCAAGAGTGAACCCTAATGAAAACTATGGACTTTGGGTGATAATGATGTGTCAGTGTAGGTTCATCAGTTGTAACAAATATGCCACTCTGGTGGGGATGCTGATAGTAGGAGAGGCTGTAAGTGTGTGCAGCTGGGGTATATGGGGAACCTCTATACTTCCCCTCAACTTTGTTGCGAACCTAAAACTGCTCTAAAAACATGAAGTCTTTTTTAAAAGCCCCCAAATCTCCCAGTGCCCAAGCCGGAAAATCAGATGTCAACCTTGCCATCCCCCCACTTCCCCCATGACCTCGTTGACACTCAAGACTTGTGAATTCCACCATCAGGCTCTTTTTTCCCTCCTCTCAAGCCTTCAATATGGTTCTCATCTACTCCATGGCAATAATCTCCCCCCATTCCATCCCTCACCTTCCAATGCGTAAGAGTGATCTTCTTAAAGCATATACTATATCATAGCATCTCACTGCTGTTAGGAGAAAACTGTAAATCCTTATTCTGGTCTCAAAGCCCCAACCCAAACCATTTCCCAAGCTCACCTCTTCAGCTTCAAGCTTCAGCCTCATGGCACTACTTGCTATGTTGCAGGCATACTGGCCTTCTCAGCTCCTCCAAAATGCCAAGCTCATCTCTGCCTCAGAACCTTGACACATGCTCATCCCTGTGCTTCTATGCTTTGAGAATCACATACACACACTACTACATATAAAACAGATAACCAGCAAGGACCAGTTGTATAGCACAGGGAACTCTACTCAATATTTTGTAATAACCCATACAGGAAAAGAATCTGAAAAAGCATGAATATATGTATTAATATAACTGAATCACTTTGCTGTACGCCTGAAACTAACACAACACTGTAAATCAACTATACTCCAATGAAAATTTTAAAAATAAAATAAAAGTTCTTCCCTCAGAAATATTTTCTTGACAAACTCCCCCTTCTAAATGAAGCCTCCCTTGTTAAGCTCTCTCATGGTCCTCTCCTACCCTTAGAGAACTGACCACGATCTATAATGACATACGTATTTAGGGGTCTCAGTTGGATGTCCGTGTCCCCACCAGACTGTAACCTGAATGGTTGGGGAGACCACACCTGGGTTTCGTTTCAGCTCCATGGAACCAAAGGCTCACCCAGGGTCTGGTAACCATGGCTGCCACAATAAATGTCACGTGAGTGAGGGAAGGCTCTCTAGATGGGACTCTGGTCTGACACAAGCAGGAGGTGCCAGGGTTGGACACATGCCCCAACCACTTATTGAGGATGGTGGATGATGCAGAAAGGCCTGAACTTTCTGCTGACGTGAAAACAGGCAGGAGAGCCACGTGCCGAGGATGACCCTTAGTGAGCACCTGCATCTGGGGAGGGGGAAGAAAGAATCAGAGGAAGCCAGGAAGGGACTGGTGAGAAAAGGCAGAGGAGAACCCAGAGTAAACAGTGTGATGGGGGTCGAGGGGGAGAGAGCTTTGCCCCTAGACTCTGAGCATCTCTCCTACCTGAATATTGGACTTGTCTAAATCCATCTCTCGTTCCACAGAGGAACTTGCCCAAAGCCGCCCGGAGCTCGCCCCTGAGCAGGGCTGGCGCACCTGTTCTGTAAAGGCTCAGGTAGTAAATACTGCAGGCTTTGTGGGTCACACGGTCTCTGTCCCAACTCCTCAACTCGCTGTGCAGCGCAAAAGCAGCCACAGAACAGCGTGTGGATGAACAAGCATGGCTGTGTCCCAATGAAGTTGGATTTGCAAGAACAGGCGGTAAATCCCTGGGCTGAGGTTTGCTCATCCCTGCTCCAGCTGTTGCTGCATGCCAGGGGTCCCATTTCACTGTCCATTTGTCAGCTGATTCTAACACTCCCTAGCTTCTCTTGCTCTTAATGATAAAACAAAACACACACACTCATTCTGCCCAATTCTCTTCTTAACAAATTCCCAATAAGAAGGCACCGTCCTGAGATTGTTTGCCTCGTCCTCAAAACCACCGCCACATCAGAAGAGCATGCAGTCCTGGTGTGTGTGCTGGCCAGGCACTGGCAGGGGGTGGAAATGTCCCCCTCTGGTTGGGAATCACTGAGAGGCGAGTGGCCTCAGGAACCTGCAGAGGGTTAGATATACCCTGCGGGCACTTATGGTCACCACGGGCACTGCCAACCCATATGATCATTGGCAACCATGCGGGCTTTACCCTCCAAACAGCCCCCGAATCTGACCGCTTCTCAGCACCACTGCCACCCTGTTCCAAGTCACTGCTCCTGCGCCATTGCTCAGTATACATTTGTTGAGTGAATGATTAAACGTCAAGGGTAGGACCAGTCAGGAAGTGTGAGAGCCTTCCCAGAGGAACCAACACGCCAAGAAAACATCAAAGGCTTCAGAAGAAACAGCACCTGCTGAAGAGAGAAGGGGGCTTTCCTAGGCAAAGGGAATAGCGCGAAGGCGGAGCGGGCAGAAAGGGAAGCGGGTGCCTTTGGGGAGTGGGGCAGTGAAGAGTGCACAAGCCAGAGGAATCCAAAGAGCTTAGATGTGTGGAGTGCCTATTAAAAAAACAAACAAACCAACCCGAAAATCATCCAGGCTGGGAGAGCAGAATTCTCTGCACACAGGCGCTAAGGTCCATACCCCACTGCCCCAGGTTCAGCCTTGCAAGATCCTTGACTTGTTTGAGAGATCTATGAGGCCACAGAGTGGAGACAGTAGATTAAATGGCAGAAGAGCCAGCTGTGATGCACTCAGATCCCCCTTGGGAATAAAGGATGTAGCCGCCCACCCACCCTGCCCCCAGCTGCTTGAAGTCCTGCAGGAAGACGGTCCTCAGAAGTCCAGCCCAACTCTGGCAACCGGAAGGCTCACCCTTTAAATCCCCTTCCCAGGGCTATAAAGGCCCAGCTTCCTCGCCCCCAATCAGAATAACTCTGAAGGGCCACCCTAAATTCAGAGCCCTCTAAGACCTTCATTATGACTGCATCACACAACACTCATGTTCTCTGCCCATACCTACTTCCCTTCCCAGCCACAAGTGCCATTCCCACTGCACAATAAATGCCCATTAAATGCCCATTCATTTGCACAATAAATGCCCATTCATCTCCATCTCAGAGCTGGATTTCCAGAGACTCCAACGTGGAACATAGGCAAACAGGGTAAACTTTGCCTTGGACGATAGACAACAAGGAGAAGGTAAATTACAGCCCGCGGGCCAGATCTGGCCCACCGCCTGTTTTGTAAATAAAGTTTTATTGGAATAGAGCCATGTTCATTTATTTATGCATTGTCTTTGGCTGCTTTCCTTCTACAATGGCAGAGTTGAGTAGTTGCTAGAGAGACCACATGGCCTGCAAAGCCTAACTTAATTGCTACCAGGCCCTTTCCAAAAAAAAAAAAAGTTTGCCAACCCCAGTTCTTAATCATTAAAGAAAAAGCACAGCTGTAAAATAAGGGTTCCTCCTCAAATGTCTTCTGGCATCTCTAGCAAGAAATCTTCATGGGCTTGGGGAACTGAGTGTAACGCAGGCTTCTCTGGTAGACTTGGCATGTATACGTGCAGTGTCATGTAGGCTTCCCTTGAGTGGTGTAAGTGCTTTCTTCATGAAATAAACCTCACTCACTACTAATGTGTTAGATTATCGCGTCAGAACACTAGTAAACACGGGATTCCTTCCGTGAACGGGCAGGGATTTCTTCCTCTCCAGTCATTCCCATCTTTGGCCACTAGTGATACTAAACTCCACTGGGGTCTTCCCAGACCAACGCCCAATTGCCCAGAGCAATTCTAAGACAGAGGATCCACACAGAACATTGGTGTCCGGAGCAGATGTGGGCAAACAGTGCATTCAGCAATGTCTTCTCCAAAAGCATCTAACAAAATCAGGTGGTTTTGCTCTATCTACTTGGTTGTCTTAGAAACAGGGGAAAGCTTCAGACCTTGGCCACAAATAGGAAATGAAACTGGCAGTAAGTAACATATCAGTCAATACTGGTTTAGCAGGACTTCCCTGGTGAGCAGTGGTTAACAGGGGAAAGCTTCAGACCTTGGCCACAAATAGGAAATGAAACTGGCAGTAAGTAACATATCAGTCAATACTGGTTTAGCAGGACTTCCCTGGTGATGCAGTGGTTAAGAATCTGCCTGCCAATGCAGGGGACACTGGTTCGAGCCCTGGTCCAGGAAGATCCCACATGCCACGGAGCAACTAAGCCCATGCGCCACAACTACTGAGCCTGCACTCTAGAGTCCGCAGTCCACAACTACTGAGGCCGTGTGCCTCAACTATTGAAGCCTGCATGCCTAGAGCCTGTGCTCCGCAACAAAGGGAAGCCACCGCTCACCGCAACTAGAGAAGGCCTGTGCAGCAACGAAGACCCAATGCAGCCAAAAATAAATAAATAAATTTATTAAAAAAAAAAATACTGGTTTAGGCATGCAACACCCAGTGAGGAGAGAAACGTTCAGATCAACACTGTACATCCCATAGAATACCAGAACAGATTTCAGGCTGGGAGGGATTTCTGAGCCAATACTTTTAACTCTCAAATGGCATGGCTTGTTACATTTAGTTAGAAATTAACTGTGTAGCTTACTCTCCTAATAGATTTTACCCACGGTAACTGGGCACCAAATGCTGGTATTATTTATATGCCCGTGAGCAGTCTTTGAACATAACCTTTGACAGTGATAGTGGAGATGGGGCCCATCACTGAGAGAGTCCCCACCATCCTAACTGCTCTACTTTGGGCTGTCACTGAGGGTGGCACAGTGTGAGCCAAACACACACGACTGTTCTCAGCTCTGGCACTTCATGGCCAGGTGGGCTTGGGCAAGTTATTTAATCTTCAAGCCCCATTTGTCTTGTCCGCAAAATAGGAATAATGACATTCTCTTTACAGAATGATTTGAATGATTCAAAGTAATAAATACAGTGGAAGGAGCCCAGGGCTTGGCATCTAGGATTTCCACAGTAAATGTTGTGGGTACTGATAGGATGATGATAATGATGATTATGATGGTGGTGATGGTGATGGTGACATTCTTCCTTACAACAGATGCAGGGATTTGTACAATGTCCATCTAGCAGGTGCTAGCAGGATGCTTCTAACAGTGGAGATGTAAGTAACAAACTTACAAGGACCAAGGAAATGAACAAAGAGGGAACCAATTCACAAGCCCTCAGCCCCTGAAAAGAGAACAGGTACCCCTGGGTCTGTTAAAAATGTTACTTCCCAGCAGACATGGCCAGTCTGCACTGTACAAAGCATTTGATGGCATCCCATTTTCCCTAATCTTAGCAATCTTTCTGGGTGCGTGTCCTGGAGGCTCATTCAACAATATAATTTATAGGACTGTCTGTCTGATGACCCACTGACTAGAGCTAAAATTGTTTTGCCTCCATTTGTAGAATCTCCCAGGCTGCACCTGCCTTGCAGCTGCATGTAAGTTGGCTAGCAAGGATACCACTCATTCTGTATTTTGGAGTCTTTCAGATACAAAGAATCAGATTCAGGAACTATAAAGTGTGATGACCACTAACAGCACATGTAGCCACAGGAGCCTGTCAAGAATGTCTCAGACAAGATTCCAGTTTCAGGTGAGAAAATACAAACAGTTCATTGGAGTTTTAATGAGCATCGCCACTGTTGGAAAGCACTCGCATTAAGGTTTAAAAGCTTTGTCAAGACTGAAGGTCAGCAAGCTCACCCTTGAAGCCTTGTGTAGATTATACTAGGACAGACTGTGGTAGTTAGAATCTGTGAGTTGTGCTTATAAATTTCAGGCAAGAATTCTACAGCATGGACAAGAAGTGCTTTCTTATCACCCGGGAAGAAATGCATTCCATTGCAAATTAGTTTCTAAGTGAGAGAGCACAACTGTACAGGGATGTGTGTGTGCGTGCGTGCGTGCGTGCGTGTGTGGGTGTGCATTTGTACACATGGACACGTGTGTCCTAAACAGTGAGCCCAAGGTTGTATAGCTTTGAACTTCATGAGTGAGGGACCCAGAGTCACCTGGAACCTCTTTTCCTTATAGATTTCATCTCAGAAAAATAGAGCGGAAATTTTTTCAAGCTTAAGGGGACCTTAAGCTTGAAAAATTGAACACCAAATCCAACCCCTTCTCTAGTTACCCAGATGAGGAAACAGAATCAGAGTTAGTGTGGCATGTCCACGTTCCACGTGCTGGAAAATAACAGATCAGCAACTCTAAGAAAGGTGACCTGGCCGCCACAAATATCTCCTTCCTCCAATGGTAGAATGAGGTCATGTGATTTAGAGCCACTCAAATGCTCCACAGGTGAATCTTTGGGATTAGACCTATTCTGGGGGAAGTCGGCCCATGGGAAGTAAAAATTAACTTGCACTCTTTGCCTAAGAAAATCAATTATAGGAGTAGTCATTTCACAAAGTCACAATCAAAAATCTTGTCTGCGCCAAAGCCAAAAATAAGACGTAGGGATTTTCTCTGCTCATATGCTCCCCTCCTCTGAGATGAATGTTTGAGATCTGGCGCTGGTGATTTTTAAGGCGCCTTTGGTGAAAGCGCTATAAATCCAAGTTACCATTTCATAGCACAAAGACTAGGGTATGCTTCAACGGGGGAGCACACAACAATGTAGGTGGTCGTATATTTCCAGACTCTCCATCAACAAGGAAGAAGAAATGGCTGGCTTGAGAAACGTCTTTAAAACCCAAAGTGAGGCCCAGCTTTGCAACACTGACGGCTGCTTATGTTTTCTCTCTTGCAATAAGTCTGCCAGACTCAGACGCAATATATATACAATATGTATACACTTGTTAAAATTAATTGCATCATTTAACATTTCTATGCACATTACAGCTTTAAAATGTTTTAGTCATTTTTATTAATTAATAAAGCTTTTAATGGACAAAAATTGCACTGTAAAATTATTATGCATATGCCACACTTTCAATTTACCACTATTATATTTGAATATTTCCCCCAAGTGGAAAGTCGCTAATTCATAAACCAGAATCTCTTGCGGAAGTGTACGCGGGGAAGGAGAGAAGTCTGGCCTCTGCCTAAGGCCTGCTCCCCGCTCTACCCCCGATCTCCCAAGAAAGGTAAAGGGTGCCCAGGACAGCTGACCTTGGGAATTCTGCCTGGCCCTGGCAGTGGCGGAAAGGTATCAAATCCCAGCCGAGTTGCCCCAGAAAACACAACTAAAGAATCAGAAAACCACTGCTTCTGCTGTTTGGTGTGGAGAGTCCCAGGTTTGCCTCTCTTTGAAAATGTCCCATAATTACTATACACACTCTCACACACAAACACTCCATTATGGAGCTTTGTGGTCTAGGTTTCTAAGGCCAACCCATCAGCATCAACTACCCGATGGAAAAGTTAAAAGTGCAGAACTCTAGAGACTTCCAGATGTGCAGATGTTCATACCAGGGGGACAAAACATCTGGGAGTGGACGGCCCGTGGCTCTTCTCATCCTGCTTTGGAATGACCACGGCCTAAATGAACTTCACTTGGGGCAGAGTCCCCTACTCATTATATATGGTCTGGAGCTACTGATGGAAACAAAAGTTTGAGGGAAGGCCTTTCATAATCTACAAAAGCATCATCTAAGAAAATCTATCCGAACCAGACATCCACACGGAGCTATCAACGGTCAACTCTGAGTGGAGTGGATGAAGCAATTACTGAGAACTGTTTCTTGGAATAAGTTACGTAGGAGAAACTCACTCACTACGCACCCTGGCAATGAAGTGGGGAGGGGTCTGCACCTGGTGGCAGGGAGGATGGGAGTGTCACTCACCTGCCGTGTAGCTCCAGCCCGGGATGTGAATGGACAGCTGCTTGGCGTGACCATGACCACCGGTGTGACAATGAGCTGCACGGTCCTCCTTCCCTTTTCTCACAGTGATCTGGTTACTTCCCGCATCTGTATGTTCCGGTGGAGGAGAGACTCTCCAAGGACACATGCCGGTTCCCGCGGTCCCCAAATGTACCCGCCCCAACGACGGGTTTTCCTTCAAGAAACTTTCTTGCAAATCTAGGTTCCAGCGAGGGCCTAGGAGGTTTTGGTTTCCCTCCGTGAGCTCCAGCTTCAGGGCTCTGCTTATTGGCTCTCCGTTAGCTGTGCCATCTACTCCATCTGGTGTCAATCTGTGTGAACTGCAATTTAGGTTGAGGGACAGAACGGACCTGTGCATCTTAGGGCCAGCAAGTCGAGGTGGCTCAATGGGGACAGACAGGGACCTGTCCAGGTAGTAGACAGAATTTGGACACGGCTGAGACACTCTGAGATGGACACAGGAGCTGAACACCAGCGGGCTCTTTCC